>NW_022639529.1:696840-714952 GCF_010583005.1 Odontomachus brunneus | reverse complement strand
ATATATATATATATATATATATATATATATATATATATATATATATATATATATATATATATATATTAAATATAATTTTAACTTAAAATATTTAGATAATACAAACACCTAATATATTAAATTAATTTATAGTTTATGTTAAAAATTTAACACAAGCATTTTAATAAGGGCTGGTTTTAACATACATAAAAAACATTTCTTACTATGTATTATTTCTTCTTATTTATTTTTTAAGTCTATTAAAAGTAGATACTTTAAATAACATTTGGTTTATCAGAAATAAATAATATTTACAAATATTACTTTAGCATTAATATATATTAAATATCATTTAAATATAAAATATTCGGATAATATAAACATAATATATTAAATTAACTTATAGTATATCTTAAAAATTTAACACAAATATTTTGATAAAGGCCAGTTTTAATAAACATACAAAACATTTCTTACTGTGCATTATTTCTTTTTATTTATTTTTTAAGTCAATCAATTTTTTAAGTCAACTAAGAGTACACATTTTACAAAACTTTTAGTCTTTTATCAGAAAATTAAAATATCTTTTTGTTCTCGCTTGCCTTAACTTTGTCTTAACATTTTTATATATAGATTCACGAGGAGAATATATGTAAAAAATGTATTAATATATTAGTATAAGAAAATATGATTTCATTAAAAAATTTTCCTTTCTATCTTGAATTTTCTGGTATAGAAATATCTGCTTTGTACTAATAGCTATAATTACTGTTGCAAAGTTACTGACACCTTCACGAAAACAACTTAGTTGATGAACAATTTGTTCTCACATTATTAATTTTGTTAAATACTGATTTCGAATGCAAAACATCACAAATTGGACTCAACTAATAATTTGATGTCACTTGTTGTTTGGCTGGCTTCCTGAATAGTAAGTTCGTGACTTAATCAAAAGCTTCATTTCGCCGTTGTGTGTTTCGAATAACTTTGCGAAAAGAAATTTCGCAACTGACGATCGTCGAACGGGGAGATTGATCGCGTAGCTTGCAGATGCAAAATAATTCATCGTTATCCTTGGGCAAGCCGTGAGAGAGCAGGGTATCGTATTAAGTATCGTATTAATTAATTTAAAACAGTAAACGGGACGAGATAAAAAGGCGCGCGAGGAAATTCAATTTCTCGATTTTCCTTTCGCCCTGCGTGCTATTTGTTTAGATCGTTGCGGATCACGCACAGTTAATCTAACGGAATCTGGCCGGGCGCGTTTAAGGGCGCTCAAACATTTCAAACAATACGCCGTAACCGTATACACCGCGGGCTATTCCTCACTGATTGCGATCTGCGCAACGGCCCGAGCGGTATATCGCTTTAAACATTAATACGAAATCTCGTTTAAGTGTCGGTGTAACGTTTGCTTAGGCCGTGAAATTTTGGTTAGAAGTGCACTTAGCCCGGAGTACACACGGAATTTAGTTCCTGTATCGCGTTACCACGGTAACAGGCTGACCGTGCGCCGTTCCCCATCCTGCTGCGGTCGGATAGGCCCACCAGTATCCCCCTTGGAGTTTGGGATGACGTCAGAAGCACATGGGGTGGAAGAAGAGAGAGAGACAGACAGAGAGAGAGAGAGAGAGAGAGAGAGAGAGAGAGAGAGAAACAGACAGATAGAGAGGCAGAAGCAGAGACACACAAAAGGAGAATCAAACGGGTCTGGCGGAAGAAGAGACGTTAAAGTGAATCTCGACCGTGACGAATCATTTTGCGAGAGGGTACCCGTACGAGATGCAGGTAGACTCGCGAGAAAGCAAAGCGCTCGCTGACATACGGAACGGAATCGTTACCGGGGACGCGTCGTCATCCCCCGATCCCTGTCGTCTCTCCCTACCTTTTCGCACTCTCACCCACATGGCGCGGTCGCTTCGCGATTTTCCTCAGGGAAAGAACGCTACGGTGGTCGTATATTAACGCGTTATCGCGCGGCAAAGACAAGAGAAGGACGCGTTAACGCGATAAAACCACGCCGCGCCCTCTCGAATTACTATGCGTCGGCGGTCGCGATCTCGCACGGCGAGGTCACCGCGAAGAGAGTAACCGTGTAAAGCAATCCCCCGCAACGGCCGCCATTGCATCGTTAATATTATTCCTCTCGTTACCGCCAGGTGGTTTCACTTGATCGTCCACTTAGGTAACGCAATACCGCTTGCCCGTCGCTCAACGAATTTGATCGAGAGAATGAGATAGCAAGAGAACGTGTATGAATCACCGAAAACGCGATTTTTTCTTTTTTCAAATGGTTGTTGCTTCATTTTTCGTATATAGGTTTGAAGAATTCGCGGGATTACGACTCGCTGAATTCATATAAAAAGAAATTGTACTCCTGAACATGTGTATAAGTCAAAAAAGATATAATCCTATCCTCTTAGCGCAATTCACTTATATGGCCTGACGAGGATTCTTCCAAAACCAAAAGGGAAATATTTTAAGTACAACATTATTCTTTTTATTAGAAAAAGAATAAGGTTGTTTGTCCAGTAATTGAACACCACCTAGTGATGAAACAATTTGCAATATTTATTATAATATTAAAATCTGTGTGTGTGTGTGCTAGCCTTTCTTCAGGATATATCGTACAAGGAACACTAGGCAACTCAAAAATTCAAAAACGTCTGAAACTTTGTATGCGAGTAGTTCATCCGTAACACAAAACTATTTCTTGTTCGTGCGGAATTACAGTTTTAGTAGGTGAAATACCCCTTTGAAAAAAATCGATTTTTTTCCTTTGAAGCGAATATCGTCGAAATTATAAGATAGAAAAAATTTTCCAAGTGAAAATTGAATGATTTTAAAAATACTTTAGAACTATAATAAAAAAGCTTTTTAATTGTTTATTTATTGTATACCCCTAACCCCACTCCTATTTCAAAAAATTTTTATTATAGTTCTAAAGTACTCTTAAAATCATTCAATTTTCACTCTGGAAAATTTTTTCTATCTCTTATAATTTCGACGATATTCGCTTCAAAAGAGAAAAACCGATTTTTTTCAAAAGGATGTTTCACACCCTAAAATTGTAATTCTGCGCAAACAAAAAATAGTTTTGTGTTACGGATGAACTACTCTATTTGCACACAAAGTTTCAGAATTTTTTGAATTTTTTAGTTGCCTAGTGTTTCTTGTTAGATACAAAATAAAATGCTTGACCGATGGCAATGCTATGTTCGAAATTTTCATTGTCACATTCGTGGCGTTCTTTGTTCCCCAACGGATTCATCAGCTATCATACGTGAACTTCACATATCGGAATAATAATTGGCCGAGAAACAAATGCAGAGAATAGTTAGCTTAGTTAAATTTCTAATAGTTGCCTACATATACCAAAAATAAATTCAGAAATAAATATATATTATCCATTTAAATCCGATTAATTATATATTTGCAAAAAATTATTCTATATATTCATTATCGTTTCGATCAGTGTAGAGATTGTGTCAGAATTTTTATAATTTTCTAATAAACCATTTTGGAGAAATCAAATTGTTTTAAAAAAATAATTCTTTGATATGCTGCATTATTTCCAATAAACTATAATCAATATAATAACAATCTTCTATTTTTCATATGCCATAATAATACACGAGAATATTTTGCACATTCATATAGTCCACATTCATGATAATTAAGTGTAATATTAACAAATTACACTTATTTATAGAGCTACTAGTCTCAGAGTAAGAAAGACAACGGGTGTCAGAAATTCACAAATTTTTATCACTCTACAATTGGGAATAAGATCAAAAACTAGAGTCATGAAAGACAGTATTATCAACAATGTTTGAACGTTTAGCGGAGGAAAATATCGATTAGTTTGACGTCTGCACTGACGTGGACTAAATGTTGTCTCAAGACACAATAACGAAGACTGACGAAGGGTTAATAAATTAAATAAATAACGATAAATAGCGATAAAATCACATACTTCAACTATATCGGCGTGTCGCCGCTTCGAGTTACACGTCACCGAATTAACGAGAGAAAAGTTACCAAGTGATCGTTCAGCGTGAAGTGTAGCTACGTCTGAAGAGCAGACAAGCGAACGCGCGCAAGTGCCGCTCGGAAGAGCGAGGATAAATGTCGGGGTTGTAGACGCACCTCCAACGGGGCATTAAAAATGATATTTTCACGCTCGACAGCCCTTCGTACTATCCCGCGTGCAGTTACGATCTTATGGGGTGTACACTTGGCGAGCGTAATGCGTCTCGCAGTGAAGCCTCGGCCGGTTATTCAAGCTTCTCGGATGCTGCCGCGCTTTCCGGCATCCGGAACGAAATCTCCACCGACACGTCATTCCGACGTCCTGGACCCGCCGGAATCCTGAGGGGCGGCAGCGGAGGCGGCAGCGCGCCGAGAGCAAGCGAGCGGGGATATGAGAGAAGGCCGACGCGGCCCGTAGACAAGACGAGCGCGTTTCTCTCATCCCTCGACACGCGACGGCGGCTCTTAACACGGCGTGTCAAGTCGGGAAACCGTCGTCGTGAAAGCATCTGCTTCGTTCGCGCTCCGAAGATTAAAAAAGTTCCCTATCGTTTCAACGTGGAAGCGCAGCGCGTTCTCGGCAGAACGCCGTAAGAGAACGAGAAAGAGAAATGAAAGCTAGCGAAAGTGAGAGAAACAGAAATGGGAATAATATTGTGGAACATTTTTTGAATGTGAAGTAAATAATTAAGAGAAAGAAAATAAGAACTCAATAACAATGATATCAGTTAAGTAATAGGGAAAAGGGCTAATTCGAGTTCAAGCACAGGATTAATGATTGCTATGTATCATATGGATAAAACCTTCCTTGTGTTAGGAAATAGAGCAATATTTATTGAACATGAATACTCAATATAAATAATCCAACGTTTCGGCTCAATCATGAACCCTCTTCAGTGATAGAAAAAAAAAACTCAAGGTTTACAAAACGAACGCATTACAAGTAAAAGAATTAATTAAAGACCTTAATAAAATGACATGAATGTTATTCGCAGTATTATAGCTGACAAGACCGTTACCCGACTAATATTAAGAAGTTCAAATTAATACTAGGAAGTAGCCGTCATAACTATAAAAAAACCATAAAATAAAATAAAAATAGGTAAGATTAAAATATAATAAATAATTAAAACGGTCAATATAAATTACCTTTGTTGAGCTCGGCTAAAAGTGAAACGATCCTGTCAACGATAACATCGCCACGTCTAAGTAAAAGAGATAATAACAGATTTATATACACGAGCATTAACATTGCGGCGACGACTCTTGGAAGAGAAGAAAACAAAGTTTTATTTTCATAATAAGCCGCAGTAACTGTTGCCAAAATATTCTGTGTCCTTTTGAGAGTTAAGTCCATGCTTTTGAAATTTAATGTAAATCATTTCTGATATCAGGCGTTTCAAGTAATAACGTTCCTCATGCAAAACTTTGGCTTGATCCCAATTGAAATCATGGTTTTTTCTCAAACGGTGTTCTTGTATGGCCGTTAACTCAACTGTAGAACTCCTTGGTATTCTTTTATGCTCAGCAATGCGCGTAGAGAGTCTTCTACTAGTTTGACCAACATACTGAAGTAAATAATATATTTAAAATATATATGTAATAAGTACAAGTGCGTGCTTGTGCATATAAAAATAAAGATATGTAGTGAGAGTTGAGAGATTAAAAATAATTGTAAAAGTTCCCGATAGTTGGAGCGCGGATACCCCGAGTCGAAATTTTAACTTTACTTTTGAGCTTCCTAACATTTACATATTCTAAAGGAATATGAATATGCAATTTTTTTCTTAACCTAAATTTCCTTATTATTTTGTTACGTTAATTTTACGATTATTTATTAACTGCACTATATTACATATTTTATTATATATGCTTAATTTCTTATCCTTTTGTCATTTTGAAGGGTCATCCTTTAGTAAATTGGGTTCACTAGATACGAATGTGATCTCAGAAACTGCCCATCACGTTAGGTTCCCGAGAAAAATAGGGGTTTAAACCTCTTGAACTGACCAGTTAAACCAAATAGTCAAAAATGTGTTTTTGATTATTGTTATAAATTGGTTACGCATAAATCAAATGTGCCAACAACTTCGAAAAGGCGTGAAATTGAAACTTTATATTAAAAAGTCGGATACTTAAAGTGCAACACGTAATAGCCACCCTCATAAGGGAATGAAGTACTGTCATAAAATACAACAAAATAGTTAAATTATTACTCACTTTCAATAAACTTTTTATTGAAATTCCTATTTGAGATAGGTTTAGAAAATAATAAGCTCGTAGGAGAAAAATACTCCATTTATATAAGTCGCACCTATCAACTTTGAAGAAGGTTTAAAACGACCTAGAATCGAATTAAAAAACGTTGTATTCTGCAGAATGGGATTCTGATTAGATTTTTGTTATAAAGAGATACAATACACCTTAATAAAGGATTTTTCGTAGTCACTGATTATGAATATCCAGAAATTTGTTGGATGTGAGATATAATTTTACTATTTTGTATAAATTTATGACATTCCTTCATCTTTCTGTGAAGAAACTTCTACGAAGTTGCACTTCAAGTGTCCTACTTTCTAAAATGAAGTCAAAGATTCAAGCATTAATTTCAGGCTGTTTTGATTTTGCTGCTATTTGTTGTGAATTTCTAAAAATAGTCAAAAGAAAATGTTTTCGGGGTTTAAATTCTTATTTTCATGGAAATCTGACGTAATGGACATTTCTCGTAGTCATATTTATATTCAGTACACATGACTTATTAAAAAAACGACCCTTTTTTATGGCAAAAGTGCAAATTCTTGTAATATAGTGTTAATAGTGCGGTTAATCGATTACAAGTGTCACTTTTTAGATATATTGGGAGTGTGCATTAATTTTAAAGGATTTTCAAGAGATGGCGTAACTAGTACTATATCGCATCGGGCCATATTGTTGCTACCTTCATGTCAAAGCACCATCATGTGACTTTAGTTTTCAGTATGTCATTTTACCGAAGTGTAAACAACATTTTTTTTTTGAGCATTGAATATGTCGAATTTTGTGCCAACAAAACGCAATTTGAGGGAAGTTTTGCTTTTTTGCTTCCATTTGAACAAAAGTACTGCTAAAAGTCAACGAATGCTGTCGGAAGCTTATGGTGATTATACCCCATCGATTTCAACATGTAAGTACTGGTTTCGATGCTATAAAAAAAGTGATTTTGACACCAAAGTCAAGGAACGTTCAGACCAACCAAAAAAGTTTGAAGATGAGGAAGTGGAAGCTTTACTCAATCAAGACCCAAATCAAACGCAAGAAGAACTTGCAAAATCATTAAATGTTAATCGATCAACGATTTCCAGACGTTTGAAGGCCATTGGAATGATTCAAAAGCAAGGAAATTGGGTGCCGTACGAGTTGAAGCCGAGAGACGTCGAAAGGCGCAAAATGACCTGTGAATTGTTGCTTCAAAGACACAGAAGAAAAAGTTTTTTACATTGTATCGTGATGAGTGATGAAAAATGGATACGCTACGATAATCCGAAGTGCAAAAAATCATGGTGCAGGCCAAGCGAACCATCAACATCGACGGCAAAACCGAATATTTATGGCGCCAAGCTCATGTTCTGTATTTGGTGGGATCAGCTTGGTGTAGTGTATTATGAGCTGCTCCAACCCAACGAAATTATCACTGGGGAACGCTACCAATAACAATTGATGCAATTGAACCGAGCATTGAAGCAAAAACGGCCAGATTACGCGAAAAGACACGACAAATTGATTTTTCAGCACGACAACGTTCGGCCACATATTGCGAAACCGGTGAAGGAAACGTTAGAAACGCTTAACTGGGATATCCTACCACACCCGCCGTATTCTTCAGATATTGCTCTTTCCGATTACCACCTATTTCGATCGATGACTCATGGCCTGTCTGTGCAACGCTTCCATTCTTATGAGGATATCAAAAAATAGGTCGATTCGTGGAACCTCAAAAGATGTATCGCTCTTCCGACGTGGAATTCACCTATTACTAGAAAGATGAGAAAAAGTACTGGGTAGCAATGGACAATATTTTGAATGATCAATTTATAACCATTTTTTCATAATAAAGCCATATTTTTACCAAAAAAACCCCCTTAAAATTAATATACACTCCCACTATTTTCTTATTTCGATGAATTTTATAGCAATTTTGGATATGTTCCTCATCCCAGATAGCACAAAATTTCCAGAGAATATTCTTAGGATATATGAATGTCCTTAGAACGTCTTTAGAACATTCTTTGAAGATTTGTGCTGTACAGAATTGGGCATTTCCTTGTTTCTGGCGTCGTAAATCAAGTTGACTATGGCAAATAGTCAGGAACCTTAATATTTGATAATATTCACACAATAGTGTCAAAAACAGGTAAAGTGCCGATTATTGGATGTCTTCCTTTATACTAATCTTCTTTAGAATCATTCGATACTAAACGACAACTTATCGACTGCGATTATCTAAATCGAAATTTTGATCCTACGGTCGACATCAATATTCTATTTAACACCTCTACTTTGATACTCTGAAGCCTATATCAATCTCTGTTGATTCTATTTAAACTACTAGCTTTGCCGAGAAGTCTTCTTTAAAATCTACAAGTATCATTTAGAGATATTAAGTAGGATTTCAGCTTCTATGTGTATCAAACACACTTTGATCCTAGAATATGCAGATGTTCAGGTCAGAAAGTTCAGGTCAAAAGTATGGTTAAATTTTCGACTCGGGTGTATTCACGTGGATCTGGTGCCGAGCCGTGTTACACACGTTTCCAACCGCGTCTTTCGAGTTACGTCGCTGAAACAAGCGGAAGTTGCTCGTGAGAGGTCGGTTCGAGTACTCTCGCGACCTTCTCCTCCGCAGCGCTATTGCGCCTCGTAACTTGCACGTTGTTCGTCCTAACCACGGGACTCACCCGCGCACCTTGATAATACGGGCTCCTCAAACGACGAGTCGCGGGTCGTTATTTGACGTTTCGAACGACGTGACATTTCGAGCGCGGTTTCGGAATTTCGCGAGAGAGGAAGAGAATCTCGACGAAATAAGACCGATGAGCGAGCAATGTCGCGACAAAATCTCGAAGAGAACTCTTCTGGAAGCGAAAGTCTCTCCACTGTGATAATCGGAGAGAGAAAAATATCAAGAGCGAGAGTTTCCTGGACCCGGAATTGAACCCAGGACACCTTACGCTTGCTGAGCAACTGTTCGAGTCGAAATTTTAATTCTACTTCTGATCTGAATTTTCTAACATCTGTATATCCTAAAAGATTACTGTATATGTTTAATACACATGGAAACTAAAGTTCTACTTAGCGCCTCTAAATGGCAGAAAATACATAAAATGCCACTTGAAGGTTCTAAAGAGGACCCTTCGACAAAGCTAGAGGGTTAAATAGAGTCAAAAGATATTGACATAGGCTCCAGAGTAGACGTTAAAAGCCTAGTAATATTGAGATCAAAAGTAGGGTCAAAAATTTCGACTCGGATTAAGCCACCTAAGCTACCTAGACTCCACACTTTGATGTATCTCTCTTGTTCTCTTAACCGTTTGTATCATCTATCAACCGAGACATCTATTCTGAACTATCGTTTACAAATCGGTTTTTTATATCAAATTGGTGTTTTTCCCCGCGGAAAACTCTCTCTCTCTCTCTCTCTCTTTCTCCTTGCGACAATATTGCTCTCATCGCACGGGCAAGCAGCCAGGCGCGAACTGACGGACACGCGTACGTCCTCACTCGTCCGTGATGATCGGGTTGGGATTTCTTGGTGATTTCCGAGCGCGCGCGCGCCATGACGAGTCCACTCGTGCGCGAAGCGTTCGATAAAGGCGCACCCGACGATTAATGGCCCTACAAAGCGTAATGAAATTTAACAGTTAACGGCAGCCAGCGGCCGGCGCGCCGTTACTCGGCCACCCGCAATCTCGCAATCCGGCTGTTTCACGCCGGAGTGTGCGACGTATGATTCGATATACGGAGTGTGTTATGTCTGTATGTATTGATGGCCCGGCACTTCCCGCGGATAATCGATCGCGGATGGCCCGACGGTGGCGGGCTATTCGCTTTTTCGCGCGAAATAGGTCGATGTTCCATTGAGGCCGCGCCTGTGATTTGTGCGCGGCCGACATCCCGTTTTATGATACGCGCGAGACCGCGAGTTTTTGCGCGATTACGAGACGTGAGTTTTGTTTGTGCGTTTGTCCGTGGTACGTTTTAAGGAACGCCGGGACGAACGGGAGAAGACGGGACCTTTGACGGATGATTTGCGCGAATGCCTTCGCGCGTAAATATTGATTCGTACGATACAACACACGGACGAGAGGAGAAATTGCGCGATACTCTCCGTGATAAAACTAGAAAGTCCGCGCAGAGTAAACATTGAGGAATGAATAAGTAAATCGTCGGAGATTACTTTGCACTCCATTGAGATCTCGGCGCGGAACTCGCACACGCACACATACATATACGAACGAAATACGTGCGTTGGGTTTTATTTTTGTTCAGTATACATATATCACCTTACCTATTTTGTCATAATCATACAGTGCCAAGTTTTAATTATATACGTCGCGCCGTAAAAGCTCTTCTACAATAACCGTAATGTCAATTACAATGCTCGTTGCGATAATGATCGCAAGCTCATGACGTAAACTTGTCTGGAGTTGCAATAGCCAATCAATGACGCTTCTGATTGGCTGTTGCAACTCCAGACAAGTTTACGTTATGAGTTTGCGATCATCCTTGCAACGAACTTTGCGACTGATTGCGATCGATATCGTGATCATTGTAGAAAAACCTTAAAGAGAGATTCTTGTTTAGATAGTCGAAAAATAGGAGGTTTTTACGATTGTTTTTCATAGAAATGAATAAAGATGTCAAAATGTAGGGTTTTGATCACCTTTTAAATTTATAATGTTTTAAGTATAAAAATTATTTTTAAAAATGTAATGTTTTAAATGTAATTTTATGTAATTTTAAATTACATTTTAAATTCTAAATTACATTTTAAATTACATTTTAAATTATATAATTTTAAATTACATTTTTTAAAATAATTTATATATAATAATTTATATAATATTTATAACATATAATAATACAATAATATTTAATAACATTTTTATATATAAAATAATTTATATAATAAAAATGTAATTTTTTTAAAATTACATTTTTTTAGGTTAAAATTGTAATTCTATTCAGGTTTTTTGTATTAACACGATGTCATCGGAGACCTCTAATTGGTGAATAGCATCATAGCCCATACAATGTTCTGAAACAAATATGGCAAGAAAATATAATAACTATATTAAGTGTGTTGAACATAAATCCCCTAAATGCTTTACAAAGTTTCCAAAATTAATATTTTTTTCGAGACACTAAATAAAAAGTATAAAAAAAGATATAATTACTTGTAATTTTTCGAGGTGCTATCATTTTGTTAAATTTCGGCTTTCTGCATATAACAAAGATTTATCACGATTTATCAAGATTTAACAATATAGTTTTTAAATTGTTTACTCTTATTTATTTAAGATTATTACAACAAGTTGTAATGTTGTCGACGACTCAGCACAAAATACCATTGACGAATTTCAATTTTTTAATAAAAAATAAATTTTTTCTACACAACACAATGATAGATAGCATAGCCAAAATCCTATATTGATATTTTCATTAATTTCTTTGAAAAAAAAATTCGTAAAACTTTTATTTTTTCAGCTATCTAAATAAGAATCTCTCCTTAAAACAATGTTGCATGCCGACAAAACGCAATTTCGTATTTTTCTCTGTTTTTCTATTTAGTTTCTATTTAGTTTTTATTTAGTTTCAAAAAGGGAAGAGGAAGAGAGAGGAAGAGTGGTTGAAAATAGAGGACATGGAAAGAGAGAGGAGAGGAAGGAAAAAATGGGAGAAGAGTAGAAAGAGAGAGAGAAAGAGAGAGAAGTGAATGAGAGTACAGAATTTCAAATGCTCTTATGGATTGAAAATGTCAGTGAATGGAGTACCTCATGTTATATCAAAAACAAAAAATTTCTAAACAAATTCTTTTAGTTTTTATGCAACATGGGATACTCAGTCATTTATTGCCATTTGTACTTTCAGTCTGTAGAAGCATTCTATACAATCAAGTAGAAAGCAGTGCAAAATACGAAAGATGTATTATATGTCGGTATCCAGCATCGCCTCTGAAGATCAATACTAAAGAAGATACGTCGTTCTGCGCACAGCGCGCGCCTTTCCGTTTCCTGTCGCAAGTTCTGTTTGACGTTTGATTCGTTTCTCGGTTTTGAAGTTACAATAATGGAACCAATAACCGCGTGCTACATTCCACGAACCAAAAGCAAATGGATATCACCCAGTGGATATCTCGGAAATCTAGCGCAAGGGAATCATATAAATACATTACATACCTCGCTAATACAGTAATCCTTCGAGAAATGCAACGACCATTCTCCCCCTCTATCTCTCTCCTTCCCCATTCTCTCATCCTACTCTCCCCTTCCCGTACCACTCCTAACTCCCCTCTCCCTCTATCTCCCCTTTTTTTGAAATCATTTGAAGCATTTTCTCTTTATTTCACTTTTTCATCAAAATATACGTTGATACGCGCGAGTGTTTTGTGAATGTATATTCAAAACACACACACATTCTCTCTTTTTCTCTCTCTCTTTCTCCTACCCTTCTACCCTCTTTTCCTTCCTCTCCTCTCTCTTTCCATGTCCTCTCTTGCCAAACACTCTCCCTCTCTCTTCCTCTCCCCTTTTTGAAATCACTTGCAGCATTTTCTCTCTATTTCCTCCTTTTTCATCAAAATATACGTTGATATGCGCGAGTGCTTTTTGAGTGTTTTTCCAAAACACACATACGCTCTCTCTTTGCTTCTCTTTGCGTCTCTCTCCCTCCTCCCCCTCTCTCTCTCTCTCTCTCTCTCTCTCTCTCTCTCTCTCTCTCTCTCTCTCGGGCGCGATACATTTTTTGTCGAATTACGCTCGTCGATGTTTCTTCGTAATCGCGTTACTGTAATATTCGTTAACGAGCATGGATGATCCGCCGACAAGCGCATTCAACGTGCTCGGGAATGTAACGCGCGGCCCGATGTCCGAGAAACTGGTTCAACTGGGGACATCGACTCGCGAGAGAATCCATCGGAACGTACTTAATTAAATATCGTATGTAACTATCCGGGGCGGATCTTTTCAGCCGGAGGACACGACCCCGAGAGTCTTCGACCGACCGATATTCTTTCGGTGCCAAGGAAGTATCCCGCAGCCGACGCAACGTTCCGAATAATCGAACGTCTAATACGGCAACGGTCCGATATCCGCTATCCGCTTTTCTATACGAACGCGGCCGTAGCGATATTAAAAGTGCAATTTCGCAGTCTCGGCTCTTTATTCCGCGGAATACAATATCGGTTACTGAAGGGCGTACACGGGCACGTTATTCCGTCCCGCGTATGAGGGAAGCCGATTAAAATTGGAAACAAAACCCTCTAGGAAATGCTCGATATAATCGCTCTGTGAGCACGGAATCGAATAAAGCTCCGAGGGATGGGGGAGGGGGCGGGAGGGCGGGGGCGAGGATGAGAGCGGAGGCACCCTTTGAAGGGCTCTTCCTGCGGCGTAAACGAATTAAAACGACGATTCTCTCTTTCTTGCGCACGAACGTATTTCATTAGGTCGCGCTGTTCATTAGATCGTAATGTCGCGTCAATGACATGACTCACAGTGCGAGATCGTATCGATTCATCTCGTCAATACCGTTTCACTCGCTACCTACTATCGATAGCGCTTCCACAGATAGACTTTCATGATTATTACAACGTGAGACAATCGATAATGAAAACTTTGCAATCTTTTAACTATATTTATAATACAGATATTGAATAATCATTAATTCTTTCATGAATGACACTCATATTTTAGACACTTTAATGTTCTCGCGGTGTTATTTTCGTTGTCGTTTATTTACACTCCATTTAAGTGCTCATAAAAATTCACGAAAAATAATGATTATATTTTTAAGTGTGTAGAATATAATTATGTGCGGTAAGGATCGAAAATATTCATTAAAGTATTTTATTTCATTACAAATATAAAAAGAAATTAGTAAGTTTACTTAAACATTTGTAACTCTTGTTACAATGAATTTAAGGAATTAACACTAAAGGATTTCCTTCTCAATACTTGCATCTTTAGGAAAAAATATACTGCATATTGTATATGTATGTCAATAATATAATTATCAATAATAATTACTTGAATGTACAAAAAAAACGTCCACTTTTTTAATCACAGTAGGCAAGTAAAATAATTAATAGTTTTAAGATTTATTTACATAAAACTTTTCATGTATTTTATATTTAATGTAAAAAATCCCGAAATATATAACGAAAAATAATGTTATTTTACATTTTTATTTTATACTTTAACATATCTTTTAATCTGACACTGGAGTTAAAAACCACTGGGAAAAAAGTCACTTAAAGCAACTTTTTAAATATTATATTCCCACCAACTATAACATTTTTTTTAGCGCGTAAACTAAAAGTCCTCGCTTTACTATTTTGCGGATAATTCAAAATTAAAAATCGAGTGAAGTTGAAAATATTTACAGTATGTCAGATTAGGGTTAATTTTATATCATATGATAATGTAAATTTACTGTTATATTGATGCAGCTACGAATTTACAAAAAATTACACATTTATATTTTTATATATTATACTTTACATGACATATTATTTTGAATAAATTTTGATTATTCTTCTAGTAATTCTTGTTGCTATTTCGTTATTCTATATGATAATTATGAATGGCATATATGAATCAACTACTCATAACGAACGCAATCTTTATAAATCGCGGTTAGTAAAATGGCTGTTAAATTTATATGCACCTGTCTAGCTGAATCGCTTGCGAAAAAAAAAGAAAAACAAAATGCGAAATCATCACCGTCCAAGTAGAAACACTGGGAGTAAGAAAAAGAGAAGGAAGGAGGAAAACGGAGACGCAGGGAAGCAGAAGGGAGAGAAAGAGAGACACACGAATAAAGGTGGCAGCGCCACTTTAAAGAGAATATAACGACGGCGAATGTGGCCGTTATCTCACAACCATGTAAGAATACTCCGGAGAGACCACAACCGTGGTGCTCCGTGCATTGCCATGTAGTGTCCCACGACTACTTGCTTCGAATCGTTTCCACTGCGGAGAATAGTCCCCGGTATAAATTCCCTCCATATTTCCCCGCTTTCATTGCCGCCTGCGTCGCGCGAATCTGTTCCACTTTTCGCGCGCGGCGCGCGCTTTTCGTTCTCAACACTTTCCCAGGCATTAAAGCGTGAAGAGCGCCGCGACGGCGACGGAGGGTGAGGCCGAACGTTCCCTAGCCTCCTCATCCCTTTCCCCCTCCAGCCTCCCCCCTTCCCTCCCAATTCCGCCGCTTCGCCCCTCGATTTATATCGGCCATGCCGCGGCGACGTGAGCAATAATGGGAACTTTAGATCTGCTCTACGGCGCGAACGTGGTCGCGCTTATATCCACGGGCGTTGCTCCTCGCAATTGCATTCGTTTCGCACGCCAGGTAGGTTGGTAAGTGGCTGCACTCGTTGTTACACGCCGCAGATAGGTAGTTTACTCGGCGACTTGTCTTATTGCCACTTCAGCTCGCGTATCCACGGCACGGCGGGGATATTTGTTTAATGTCCAGCACGGTAGACTGCCCCGTGCGTCTTGTAACCGCGCTTTAACAACGGCCGAAGCCCCGGCTCTTCGTCCTCGGTGAGGAAATCCGTTTTACCGCAGCGTTTCGTTAACCGAGGGATTGGTGTCCGAAATTTTGCGCAGAGGAAAGGCGCTGGGTCGTTCACCGCTCTATAAAGCCGATTTATCTTAATGAAGAAGACGCTGCTTCCGCTTACAAGATGTAAGGAGCAGCCTGCTACATTGCTCGCTATTCCGACCGGCCTCGTAACAAGTCCTTGGCTCATCGAGAGAAGAGGAAGACGAAGATCTTTTCGACGTCGTGCGAGATAAAACTAGGTAGGTCGGTGGGTGAAATTTGGTTGCCTACTTATTTCCCTGGCAAGCTTCGCAGAATGCTGAGTGTTCATATTTCCATGGAAAAATAACGGGAACGCGAATCGGTTGATTTGTTCCTTGTGAGAGGAAAACAATTTTTACACATTATCGTCATAGAAAGGTGTAAGATTAAATGAACGAAGGGATCATTCAACAAGACTTCCCCGTCCTATCGCCTATTATCAAATATTTCATTTAAAAGAGTACGCGTAGCTTTGAAAAAAATGAGGTGTAACATCTTGTTGGAAGCACAAAAACTATAAAGTCTTTTACTTAATTTACTATATTAATTTGAATGCATTCTACTTTAAAATTTAAATGTTAAATTTTAAAATGTGTTAAATTTTAAAATTCAAATGTTTATAATTTTTTATAAAAGCATTGTTCAAAGAAATGTTCCAGATAAAGTTTACTTGTTTTTTCCCGTAGAATCCAAATATGTGTAACATTTTATAAGAAGTGCCATTTGAAATTACATCCCCCCGCCCCTTTCAAGGAAGAAGCCGAGGCGGAATTTCTGTTTACATAATTAGAAAGACCTCTTGAATACATGAAACTTTCTTATAAACAATTTTTTGGTACGACAAATATTTTTTAAAGTTTTTGGATTGTTACACTTTATGTGGGTCACTCTGTATATATATCTATATTATACTAAATAATATAAAATAATCTTCTCATTTGCCTTAAAGTATGATGAGTCATTTCTTGTTAAGTTGTGCTGCTAAATACAAATCTGGACGCAAAACGTCTCTATCGTCAGGATATCGAGAAATTTGCCGTAAAAATGCTGAAAAATATATTTCTTTGTACTTTTCCATCAAACTGAACAAAAAAATTCTCTACTATTTTCCTAATAACTTTGTAGATTTTTAATTATCAATTAAAGAAGGTTAATCGGAACTGACGGTAGCTCACAATAATATATTAATGTTATGTAATTAATAACTAAAAATCTACTAATCCATAACCTATAATTAACCTATAAAAACATTTATATACGTAATTAAGACTATGAGATATACGTACATAAAATATTGGAAATTAACCCGTTATCTGCATATTACGGATGTAAGTTTATTAAACTTGCAAGAGTCTTAATGGTGACAGAAAATCTTTTCTTCCGTGTCGTTAGTTTTGAGAAAGTTGAATCTATTCCAGTATGCAAACGAACCGATGAAGGTTCGCCCGCGACATAAAATTTAGCGGCGCGAAATAATCCGCAAATTTGTCATTCAAATTAAGATCGGAAGAGTCCTCGTCGGCGCACTCTGTAAATTCCGGTTGCGTTAAAATTCAACAATACCATAAGCACTGCGGCGTTCGGGCCGGTCGGGCGCACGAACAATGACGTAATTTTTCGCGTAACGCGAGTCCTCATGAGTTAATTAAACTTCGAGGCTACCGGGGAGAGGTGGGCACAAAAGCGAGAGAACGACAAAGGCTCCGAGTAGTAATGTCTCGCTCCGCGAGAAATGTACGTATAACGGCGAGCTATCATTTCGGATTTGTCTCTTGACGCCTTAGTGTGGTTCGTTACATTTCCTTAATTAAGAGCGAGAATCTCATCCGCGACGTCGGTCACGGTGTCTTCGCTCGTTTTTCGCGGAGAAAGATCGAAGTCTCCGCTGTCGTCGCAAAATCCACGGTTGTCTCAGATATGCGAATTACCACACGGTGTACAATGAGGTCGCAAGACAAGTATTGTTTAAAAAAAGTCTTCAATTTTCAACCAAATTGAGCGTTTTTTTTTAATGGTTGTCTTAAAATTTATAAGAAATTCCTCGCAGCCGATTAAAAACATTTCTTTTTAGAAATTAGTTATATATATATATATATATATATATATATATAAATATAAAAACTTTTTGAAACTGTGACTTCCGAACAATTGCATACACAATATATTTAAATAAATCAATAAACATTTTTCGAGCATATATTTTTTTTTGTATATATATATATATATATATATATATATATATATATATATATAT
>NW_022639529.1:695708-696650 GCF_010583005.1 Odontomachus brunneus | reverse complement strand
TATATATATATATATATATATATATATATATATATATATATATGCAGAATGTTCTAAGAAAATGGGAACTTTGAGATATCTCGAAAAAAATGAATTTTATAAAAAATGTTTCATTTAAAAATTATAGGATTTAAAAGATCCATTTATTTTTCATTGGCTAGATCAATGGTCGATCTGATGTTAATTGATCGACTCAGTCACCGATTTTGCCTTCGCTGACTAGATATCTTACCATAAAAGTTCAATAAGTTCGAAATGGCAAATCCGAGGTTGATAAAATTATAATGTTTTGAAAAGGTCTTGAGAAAGACTATAAAAACGTGTAATAAGAAATAAGTTCTATTAAAAAAATTTAAGATGACCTTATCCTGTGACCTTGGTGCCGCCACCAAAGGTCAGACAGATAAGAACAATAAATGGATCCTATTAAGCCCTACAATTTTTAGCTGAAATATTTTTTTATAAAACTTATAGGCCCAATCTACAATAGATGGAGTAAGGAATAGGAATAGCAGTAAGACAAAATGGAAATAATTTATTTTGCTTATTTCCTTACTCCAATAAAAGTTTACCTGTCTGCATTACATAGAGTAAGCCTGAATTAAGTAGTAAGAGCTGGAATAAGAAGCTGGAGTAAGAGAGTAAACGAAATAAATTATTCCATTTCGTCTTACTTCTACTGCTACTCCTTACTCCATCTATTGTAGATCGGGCCATATTTTTCGATGTATTCCGGGGTCTTGATTTTCTTAGCACATCTTACACACATACACACACATATATGCTCGAGAAACATTTATTAATTCATTTAAATACATTGTATACAATTGTTTGGCACTCACAATTTACTTTCTCACACACACACACACACACACACACACACACACACACACACACACACACACACACACACACACACACACACACACACACACACACACA
>NW_022639529.1:693339-694444 GCF_010583005.1 Odontomachus brunneus | reverse complement strand
ATATATATATATATATATATATATATATATATATCATATATATGATATATATATATATATATATATATATATATATATATATCATTTTGTATTCGTAATAATTATCGAGATATTAATTAAAGAAGATTTGTGAATGATCATGCAAGGTATGGTAGATGAGCTGAACAAAAAAGTCCTCTACCATTTTCCTAATAATTTCGTAGATTTTAAATTATTAATTAACCTTCTAATGTGTTCGTTTCGGGTATACTTTGACCATGTTCAGGATCTAAATAGATCTAATAGTGAGAACTCACTATTATACATTAGGTCAAGCTGAATAAAAAAGTCCTCTACCGTTTTCCTAATAATTTTGTGGACTTTTAATTATTGATTAGATAACATGAATATATTATCGCGAGCGACGATCCGCCAATCTTGTTTAACCTTCTAGCCGTGCTCTGAGTCTTTTTTGACTCAGAGCAGTTTCAAAGTTCTCACAGTTTTTGTAATATTCTAAATACAAATGTGATACTTCGCGACTTCGTGACTTGTAACTCACTATTAATCTGACATATATGTACTTTTTATATCTTTTATTTTAACATTATATAAAGTAATTTAGTACAATATGTACTGACTTTTTCTAAAGTAACTCGAAAAGTCGCGAAATATCACATTTGTATTTAGAATATTACAAAAACTGTGTGAACTTTGAAACTGTTCTAAGTCAAAAACAATTCAGAGCACGGCTAGAGGGTTAAAGAAGATTGGCAGATAATATATTAATGTTATCTAATCAATATATATTAATGTTAATAAAATAATATATATAATATATTAATGTTATCTAATCAACTAAAAATCTACTAAATTATTAGAAAAACGGTAGAGGACTTTTTTGTTCAGCTTGACCTAATGTACAAGCACACGACGGTAGATGTCGCTATTACAGCTCATATTTCGTGTGATTATATATTCACAAATCTTCTTTAATTAATATCTCCATCATTATTGCGAATATCAAAATAGGACTTTTATTCATCTTGATTCGTACTATGCTTTCACAAGAACTTCGAAGGTTGTTCTGGGACACTCTGTATGACACGCACACACACACACACAC
>NW_022639529.1:691247-693242 GCF_010583005.1 Odontomachus brunneus | reverse complement strand
TGTGTGTGTGTGTGTGTGTGTGTGTGTGTGTGTGTGTGTGTGTGTGTGTGTGTAACTAATTTCTAACAAAAATTTTTGTTTGAAATCAGTTGCGAGGAACTTCTTACAAATTTCAAGATAATCATTTAAAAAAAATATCAAAACTAGTTGAAAACAATATATCTTGCGGCCCCAATATGATGTGGATTGACGCAAAAGCGTGGAAGGGGAAAAAAGATTAATAGCATAATTCGTTATCGATAAAATAACGATCGCAATTAAAGGGTATAAAAATAAACGAACGAGATCTCCCGCCGCTCACGCAAACACGATAATGTATATGTATAAAGCACTGTATTTTTTTATTTGTTTCATTATTTCATTTTTGTTTTTATATCCCGAAAAAGAAGATAAAACAAAACAACACGCGCTTTGTTTCGTTTCATTCCATCACGTCTCTCGCGTGCACGTATTGTTAAATAAAAATACCCCTCCGATTAACATAACATCGATATTCGCCCGTTCATTTGCAATTGCAACTTACTTTGGCGAAATATATACGCGTTTTCCCAAAATGCAAATTCCCGTTATAAAATCCATCTGGTTGAACTGGCGGAGACTAATGCATCGTTGATCGAATGAGTTTTTCCAAACGAGCTCGCGCAGCTTGCAACGATTATTTCTCACCGCGCTACCTGCTCCTGCAACTTCTTCGCGACACCTGCCTACGTGCGTCTCTGTCCGACCTCAATTTTCCATGCCTCTCTCAATACTATGCTCTGTTGTGTGTAGCTCCCCTATTTAAAACTTTACTTAATTTAACACATCGCGACGCGAGAAGGGGCTAAGGCAATTCCGGACGACGCGATTGCCTCTCGCGCACGAACGGCAGGTACCCATTTCATCTTTGACGATGAAAGACGTAATTCGAGGGATAAAAGCAGACAGGCGTAGCGAAGATCCCCCATGAGCCTTTGTTTCTCCCCGCTGGCTTGTTTGGCTCCGCAGCAGGAAATTAACACCACGGTTCCGCTCTCTACATACCGCCGCGCGCGCGCGCCGTACCCGTATTGTTATCCTCGAAAGGTAATCTGGGATTTGTCACGGTCGTACGTACTTTGATATTAGATGGGTACCCACATGACACGCTCGCGCGCGCGTCACGCTAAGAGAAGGCCGGCGCGTGTCACGAGTCACGATTTATGTTTTTAGCTGGGTACTTATCACCGACGACTTGGCGGTAATTGCTCGCGCGTCGTTATGAATGTATAAAATGTTTGAACGCGACATACCGCTGCTGAAACCGCAAGCGCGATATTTCATCCCGCCAACCTACAAACGTCACGTGCGACACCGTAATGTAAACAGGGCGCGTCCGCGAAAAACGACGCGCGAAAATGCAACCGCGCGCGCGCACTATTTATATTAATATTATTCGACCGAATGCGAGAGTCCGTAGCTTTTTTCTCCTTCCTCATTTCTCTCTCGTGCGTGTTTTCTCTTTCTACGTGAAAATTAACGCGATCATACACATATACTGTATACGTAATATTCCTATATTGCTAGCAGAGCTCAAGAATTCTTGAAAACATTACAGTGCGGACGATATTCGCGTTTCACTCTGAAGCAGAATGTGCATGCGTTGAAACTGAGAATGGGGACGCGCAGAAACTCATCTTGGCGTGGTTTTTAGATTATTTTGTCATTTAATCAGGATGTGACAAGCTTGTTTTCCTGAGTTGTGGTTTCCTTTCTTCTTACTGTTTTATAACACTCGGTGAGAAACCTATTTATATCTCCTACGTAGGCTATATTGTCTTGCAGACGTTACGCATGCGCAGAACGGCCAAATCATCTGTTACCTCTCTTACTTCATCCGTGAGTACGTCGCTTATTGAGAAGTAGCTGTGCTAGAGTAATATAGAACTATTACATATACAGGGTGTAACAGCCTTCGAAATTCTCGTGGAAGCATATTGATTGAGCACGGATTGAGGTGAATGTAAAAGTCATATA
>NW_022639529.1:684493-685529 GCF_010583005.1 Odontomachus brunneus | reverse complement strand
ATATATATATATATATATATATATATATATATATATCATTTTGTATTCGTAATAATTATCGAGATATTAATTAAAGAAGATTTGTGAATGATCATGCAAGGTATGGTAGATGAGCTGAACAAAAAAGTCCTCTACCATTTTCCTAATAATTTCGTAGATTTTAAATTATTAATTAACCTTCTAATGTGTTCGTTTCGGGTATACTTTGACCATGTTCAGGATCTAAATAGATCTAATAGTGAGAACTCACTATTATACATTAGGTCAAGCTGAATAAAAAAGTCCTCTACCGTTTTCCTAATAATTTTGTGGACTTTTAATTATTGATTAGATAACATGAATATATTATCGCGAGCGACGATCCGCCAATCTTGTTTAACCTTCTAGCCGTGCTCTGAGTCTTTTTTGACTCAGAGCAGTTTCAAAGTTCTCACAGTTTTTGTAATATTCTAAATACAAATGTGATACTTCGCGACTTCGTGACTTGTAACTCACTATTAATCTGACATATATGTACTTTTTATATCTTTTATTTTAACATTATATAAAGTAATTTAGTACAATATGTACTGACTTTTTCTAAAGTAACTCGAAAAGTCGCGAAATATCACATTTGTATTTAGAATATTACAAAAACTGTGTGAACTTTGAAACTGTTCTAAGTCAAAAACAATTCAGAGCACGGCTAGAGGGTTAAAGAAGATTGGCAGATAATATATTAATGTTATCTAATCAATATATATTAATGTTAATAAAATAATATATATAATATATTAATGTTATCTAATCAACTAAAAATCTACTAAATTATTAGAAAAACGGTAGAGGACTTTTTTGTTCAGCTTGACCTAATGTACAAGCACACGACGGTAGATGTCGCTATTACAGCTCATATTTCGTGTGATTATATATTCACAAATCTTCTTTAATTAATATCTCCATCATTATTGCGAATATCAAAATAGGACTTTTATTCATCTTGATTCGTACTATGCTTTCACAAGAACTTCGAAGGTTGTTCTGGGACACTCTGTAT
>NW_022639529.1:681114-684483 GCF_010583005.1 Odontomachus brunneus | reverse complement strand
ACACACACACACACACACACACACACACACACACACACACACACACACACACACACACACACACACACACACACACACACACACACACACACACACACACACACACACACACACACACACACACACACACACACACACACACACACACACACACACACACACACACACACACGCGTACACATAGATAGGACGCGATGGCACAGTTTACACAACGAAGAATCACGTAGGGAACAAATCTCTCGGATGTTTTCGTATTACACGCGCCGATGGTGGCATTTTGTCGGCCATACGTAGAAGAAAGATTCAGCGACGCAACAGACATGACTATTGAGCGCGCATTGAGCGTTGTTTATCAATTAAACGTACGCGCGTGTCGCGTACGTAAATCCGCGAACATTATTTCGCGCTCAGCACGCTTCTTCTGCCGCGATAATAACCGGCCAATCTTGCCGGTTGGGTTCGCGCGTCGCACAAAAAGAGAAATGCACAACGCCCCGGTGGAGAAAGATAAAAAAAACAACAGACACACAGGGAGAAAGAGAGGGAGAGGAGAAGAGGGAGAAGAGAGAGAGAGAGAGAGAGAGAGAGAGGAGAAAAAAGGCGAGCGCTGCAGCTCGTTACGCGGCACCGTAACATCGGGTGCTGCGTGAGCCAATCAGATAACCGTTAACAGCGCCGAAAAAGATCGTTCGGGGGAATTAATCGTGTCGTTCATATCTCGTTTAGCTTCTCCTCGAGAAATTACCGCAGTCGGCATCGTATCGATCCATCATCCCGCGCGAATATCGGTGTCGCGGTTTTCGCGGCCGCTCAGTAACGCGAACTTAAACGCCCTCTTAATCGACGGAGCGATATCTCGCGCGGCACCATACCGTACGAGACGTGAAAGAGAAATTCTCCGGCGAGACGCGCGTACGTGTACGTGTACACACCACCGTCTGCCACCCCGCTTCCGCACCCCCATGAGGAAGAAGGAGCGCCTTGGTTGTCTTGGTTGTTTAAAAATAAAGGCGCGCTCCGACCAGCGCACGTGTAAAAATAGAAAAATAGAAACATAAAAAAAGCTTTCCTTGTATGCGCGCCGCAGTGCCGATAATTTTATGCGGCTTAGCGGTTTATAGCTCGCGCGTACACATAAAAGGAAGGTCTCTCTCCCTTCCTCTCTCTCTCTCTCTCTCTTTTTCTTTTAACGGCGAAAAGAATACATACTGAAATATTAAAGTTTCTAAGGGAGGGCAAAGCTGCGTCCCTCTGGGAGAGGGTTCTTTCCTTCGCTCTCTCGCGCCAATGAATATTATAACTTCCCCTGTAATTACCGTATCTCGATATTGCAAGTTCAAACGCTATTTCCTTCGGCCTTGTAAATTCAAAAAGTAAACAAGAACAATCTCAAAGACGTTCTTGCGTCGCGCTAACGCGGGATACCGTAACGGACGCGCTCGGAGGAGACGTGCACCGGGCAAAAAACGATCTATAAGAACGATCACACGGTAGAATTTTTCACGGCGTATAATATAATCGCCCCCATTTCCACCGCTACGACATATTCGCGGATATTTTCGTTACATGGTCGCCGTAACGAGCCTGTGTGTTAAACGCGCTCTTATTAATATGACGATGCGCCCGGGGCGCGCCCATTCGAAATGACAATCTCGATGTAGCTTCCGATATTGCGTCAGCGCGCGCAAGCCGTCGTGCATCCCGGCGCTCACGTTGTAAAAACCGTCCATCTGCCGTACGCATGAAATTCCCTGCGCCTCCTGGGCGTGGTGGCGTTCGCGCGCGATCACACGACTCACACGCCGGGACGAATGCCTCTTTGTGTTGCCGTTGAGCGCTGTCATTTCGTCGCGCGGCGTAATAAGCGCGAACGCCGACGTCGACGGCGGCGCACTTCGTCCAGATTCGTAAGGAGATACCGTGGCCCCTCTTCCGCTTCTTCCTCTTCTTATTTGCGCCGGACGACGACGTCGGTCCCTCGGCCGAGGAGCGACGTAGGAGGAGAACGGGCGAGCCGCGGGAGTCGGCGTAATCGTTTACTCGGCCGGGCGAGGGTTTACCTCAGAATGCCGCGGTATGAACGAACCGAGAGGGAGAATGAGAGAGGAAGCTTTATGGGAAATATACGGAGCCGATTCTGAGAGTGGGCCCGCGAGTCGTAAAATTACAAGGTGCACGCCGGCGTGCCGGACACTCTCGCGTAATTTCACGGTTAGTGGATCGCGCGGCGATAACGCGAGGTGCTTTGGGCGCATTGGCGGGCCATGATGTCTCCTAATGAAGCAGCGGATTCTTGCGTCGACTCTCCTGACCTCGAGCTCCGACGGGAAGAGCGCGTCCGACCGCGACGGAAGTGTAAGAAATCGAAGTGTAGACAACCGATCGAAAAATAGACATTTCGACAATATAAATAGTTAAGAGAATGAGATCAGTCACCCGGCAAGAGGAAAGTCGCGAGTTCTAGATTCCCGGTCCACCAAACTCTCACTTTCGATATTCTTCTCTCTTCGGCTCCTACAGCTTCAGAAGTGAGATTGTGCTCGCGTCGCTTTGTTAGAGTTCGGGATTGATCGATTGTGTCTATACAATGCAATCGCCCACACAACGTTATGACGTCTCAAAGTCTTAAAAAATTGTCATTTGAGACATTATTTTAAGACGTCTTTGAGATGTGTTTTAGAACTTCTTTGAGACGTTGTTTTAAGACGTTTTATATAAAGACGTCTTGTTCCCGAGCAAAAATTGAATCTAGTGATTGTCTAGTAATGACACAGAAAAGTTGGGTCTTACATCGCTACTAGCTAGGAATGTAACGCTCACTTCTCCTAGTGCCTGTACCAGAAAAATTATTTAGTAGCTGGATACAAAAAAATAACTTGTAACTATAATTAGTATAGTTACTAGACAGCTCTGATATCCAATTTCTATTCAAGATTTACGATGATTTTCTATCTCGTTACTGTGTAATCTTCTTCATCTAGCCACTATCTATGTAATTGGTATAGTTACTTGATAGTCCTGACATTCAAAAGATTGAGTAAGAATATTTAGCCAGTCACGAGCTAGTGACTGGCTAGAAAACTTATCTAGTCGTTACTATCTAACTACTAGTCTTGAAATCTGCTCTACTAGATACATTTTTGCTCGGGTTTAAGATTACTTTAAAATCTTTATATATATATATATATACAGGGTGTTCAAAAAGTCCCGGACCGGTGAAATATCTCGAAAACTAAGCATTTTAGAAAAAAATGTTTCAGATAAAAGTTGTGGCGTTTAAAAAGATGTATTTACTGATCACATCAGTTTGACCTTGGGTTGCGTAGCGAAGGTCAGGTCAAGGTCACATTAATTTTTTTAAATGGAACA
>NW_022639529.1:680706-681048 GCF_010583005.1 Odontomachus brunneus | reverse complement strand
CTCTCGAGATGTGCTATAAGAATATGCAATGAAAAATGGGGTGTTCCATTTAAAAAAATTAATGTGACCTTGACCTGACCTTCGCTACGCAACCCAAGGTCAAACTGATGTGATCAGTAAATACATCTTTTTAAACGCCACAACTTTTGTCTGAAACATTTTTTTGTAAAACTTATATTTTTCCTGATTCGGGCGTCCCGGTACTTTCCGAACACCCTGTATACATATATGTGTGTGTTAAATTTTTGCTCGGGTTTAAAATTATTTAAAAATCTTTATATATATATATATATATATATATGTGTGTGTGTGTGTGTGTGTGTGTGTGTGTGTGTGTGTGTG
>NW_022639529.1:672946-680689 GCF_010583005.1 Odontomachus brunneus | reverse complement strand
TGTGTGTGTGTGTGTGTGTGTGTGTGTGTGTGTGTGTGTGTGTGTGTGTGTGTGTGTGTGTGTGTGTGTGTGTGTGTTATAGATTTCTGTATTTAAATACGCATTAAAAAAGGAAGGATGTTTTATTTATTATCGTTTATTTGCTACAATCAATTAAAAATTATGATTAGATTGTGAATTTACTCAACCGTCCTGCCCAAGGTTAGGATTAAATATTGATATTGACAGCTAGCGGATAATAATGATATTCAGCGCATTATATACTTTAGACATTAAAACATATGCTATATTTATAGCGATATTTGGTAATACATGATTTAAAGTTTAAAGCTTACGATGTTAAATACCCATTCACTAGCTGTTATCGATATCAATTTTAATTCTGAGCAAAACAGATAAGCAAATTTATAGTTTAACTATAATTCTGAAGAACCATCTGTATGGAAAGAAGAGATTTTTACTCGACACAGCAATTTAAAAAAGCACATACTGACTTATAAACATTTACAATTAGTCAAAATTTTTATCCCACTTTTCAGCCTTACTATTCCATTCAACATCTATTTTTAATAGTCTGAAGTCTATAATACAACATATTTTGATGCTAAAGAAAACGGAAAGAGAATTTCGGACATCATTAGCGTTAAAATAGGAGTAAATTATATGATTAGAATTAAATCTATTTTGCTAACTTTGCCCCTACTGCATTGTAGAATTCAAGGTTTTACATAGGGCCAAAATTTCGATTCCTCTCAGATTTTGATATTTTACGTACGTAGCGTGAATATAAATCTCATAGTCGATGTGTGTAATATAGACAATTATATAGATAGTCTTAAAAATATTAAATTATAAAAATGTAAAATTAAAAATTATTTAAAAGACGAAAGAAGAAAAAAGAAAGATGAAAGAAGAAATTCATAAGGATGTCTGAAATAAAACGTCTTAAAGACATTTGATATGATTAAAGACATTTATAAGGTTTTCTTTGGTAATATCAAACGTCTTTAATACCACGACTTTAAAACGTAACTACAGCTATTGTAGACTCTTTTAGTATTAGTATTTGTATAGTAATATTAGTGCAGTAATATATACTAACCCAGTCTCTGGTTCTAGGTAGAAAACATTGTCAATGAGCGATTTAGGAGAGTTCGCATACTTTTCGAAATTCCAAAGTTACAATTACTCAGACCTCTAATTTCTCTATATTTTTACAGTCGCAACAATACAGTAAACCATATATTTGCTTCTGTAATAACCGAAATACAGACATATTACAACGTGGCCATTTTGTCCTGATATCGAATCAAGTTGGCAACTCAAGATAAAAAGATCACATATAAAATATGTATTTTAGTAGTCCTACAGGACTGCTGATCCTGATTAGTAGTCCTACAGGGTTTCTGCGAGAAGTTTTGACAGCCTTGTCGGTCCTTAAACAATCGTCACTTTTATCTTGTCCATCCATTCGATTTCAACCATTTTATGAATGACAATTGCTTTTATTGAAAACACTGTATCATATGCTTACAGGAAATCTTATTTTAATAACATGTCACTTATACAGGATGTCTGACTCGCACCAGAGCTAATATATAGCTGGAATAGATCGGCGTGAGTAATGGAATCGGTGTCTTTTTTTAAATAACCATGTAAAATTTCGAGTTATTAAATAAAATAGATGAATTCATAGGCTCAGAGGTGGGGACTATGTCTTAAATCTGACACTGCGTGCAATCGTTCCTTTTCTTCACTGGCTGCGACGAACCGTATGTCCTGTCTGCCGCGTTGCGCGTTCTTATTAGTCCATCTATTTTATTTAATAACTCGAAATTTTACGTGGTTGTTTCAAAAAAGACACCGATTTCATTACTCACCCCGACCTATTGTAGCTATGTATTAGCTCTGGTATGGTCAGACACCCTGTATAAGTTTATTCACTTACGAACAATATTAATACCAAATTTCGAGACGCTCGAAAATGTGCTTGGTTATTTCTAAACCAGTTGTCTCTGTTTTTCTTTTAAACTGTAATATCATAATGTTTTTAATTAAATTCAGGGAAAGATACTTATGTTCTAAAAAGAACCTTTTTATGATTTCGTTTCCATTGTACACTCAGGATAAATACATAAACAAAGCACATAGCTAACGTATCCCTTGGGACAACTAAACTTGGTCTCCCCTAGACACGGGTTCAGTTAAGTGCACGCATTCGGGACTGTTATCAAGCTGCCCGAACCGAATTGTGGAGACCGAATTATATGTACTCGATCGGAATGGACATCTTGATAACATAACAGTTAAAAGGACGAGAAAAATGTACCTAAGCATGGAGCCTACCCTCTTAAAGTGAGTCAGTGAAACATTATTGAAAGCAGTAAATATATAACAATTGACTTGCAGCTATAAGTATAGCACTGAAACTGCTCGGTGCTATACTTATAACTGATATCAATGACTGTTTACTGATTCACTTTAAGAGAATAGGCTTTAAAAGAATAGCTTAGTTGGTTTAAAACAGTCGCTCGGCAAGCAGAAGATCCTGGGTTTGATTCCTGGCCCAGCAAACTCCTTACTCCCAATATTGTTCTCTTTCCAACTTTTGCAGAAGTGCGGAATAAAGTCGTAAAGCTTCTTCCACAATGGTCGCAATTCCACCAATGGTCGATTGCGACTCTTTTGTTGCGACTGTAATCGTAAACTCGTAATGTGAACTTGTTCGTATAGTTGCAACAGTCGATCAATGGAGTACAGTTTTACAACACTGATGCTTCTGTTTCTGATTAGCTGTTGCATATCCACGCAAGTTTACGCCATAAGTTCGCGACGAGCGAACGATTACAATCGATATTGCGAATATTTTGTAGACGAACCTTAATAACAGTAATTATTATTACTCTGTCGTGGCGAGAATTTGCATTCGCGCCAGCGCAATATCGGAGCAGGTGCCGTTACGATCGGCATCTCGTTTAGCGTCGAGGGCACGAAGGGTCGAGTCGCGTTTTCCCGGATAAGTTCGGAACGTCGATACATCTCGTCACCGGGTGCGACGGTCAATCGGAATTTCTCGGCGGGGCTCCGACGGCGTCGACGCATAGATATTAAGCTCGACAGTTGCCAAACGTATACACAGACAGTCGACGCGGCTTCCGCGCGAAAGTCGACAGGGTGGAGGAGGAAGACGTCGCCGTCACACAGACTCGTCCTGATATCAAAGGCAAGCGAGATAAAAGCCGGTTCCCTCTTCGTCCGCGGAGATTGGCACTTGCGATTGATACACGCGTGCTTGATTTTCGCTCGTTCTTTGAGGAGCCATTCCAGCCATCCACCCGCCATCGCGCACGAATCATACCCGAGGCGGTCCGAGAGGAAATCGTCCGAGTCCCTTGGAAATTTTCGGACAGGCGCGATACGTCGAGCGTGAGATCTCGTCGCGAGGAGAAAGGAGAAAGGCGGCGGCTGGAGGGAAACGCGGACAAGGACGAGGGCGAACGTCGGACAAGAGCGGCGAAAATCTCGGACATTTTCCGTCCGAGGTCCCGAGGGCTGTCGTATATAATTCACGAAAATACTGGTGTGTGTATATCGGGCTATCGGCGGCGGCTACGCGACGCTACGCGACGCTACGCCGTCGATAAAATTGTTTTGTCTCTATGGGAAACGGCCGATGGTTGTATGTACCGGAGAGAATAGCGGAAAGAGGAGAGAGAGAGAGAGAGAGAGAGAGAGACCACACGCCCACGGATCGGGTTCGCGATCCATTATCCGATGGTACTCCGCATCCGCGGTCCCGATGATCGATCCTTACTAACGTATCTCGGTAAGCAAACAAGGCGCTCCTATCTCGGTCGCGCGTCCTGGGATGAAATGGCGCAAGTCACGCGAAATAATGAAATAAAGCCGATAGGTCGCTTTAATCCCTCCCCGACGGGAGGTTCCGTTTACGCAGCTCGGCAAATATTCGGCGGCTCGTTCGACCGTGCTTTACTGGACCGAGCGTTCTCGATGTCGCGAGATATTCCCATCCCGGATTACTTTCGGCCGACGTATCGACGGTGAAGATGTGTGTCGATGCCTGTGTAATTCGTTTCCCGTAATTGATACCGAATTGACGTTCCCGTCGCTCTATAACGCGATTAATACCTCGTGAAACTACAGCGATCGCTTTATCGGGAATTGGTTATCGAGGCAACAGTGACACAGATATCAATATAAAACTCGTGAGATTGATAAGATGACCGCGGGTGACAATATTTAACGTAGATTTGATGCTCAATAAATATTTACGCGAGTAAATACATCAGAGACTTCCTAGAGTTTTAACGTTAGACGAGCTCCCGTTCGTTTGTGCTTTCTCGAGGTTTTATTAAGCAAGACACTTCGAGAGATATTGATTTTCCGCGAAAGCTAAACGATGCCACCGATGTACACACGCAAACACGTTCACACCAAGTAGATTATACCAGTGTACATTTCCATATATACGTATGTATAGATATATGCGCGACCATGTAGTCTGAACGGTTAGAACTATTATCGAAGAGCAGGTTTGGACAAGGGGCGTGCGGTCACGTGGACCAGATAGCGGTTCACGTATCATTGAACATGGAACCACTGAGCGAGAAACGCTGATGCATAATCTACGATATTACTCGAACTCACATGTGTCGATTGCCAGCGGGCAGCAGTGGCCGACGTCTCCAAGGAAGAAGCTGAACGAGCGCGCCCGCGCCGATCGAATCTCTTAACGCAAACATTCCGACAGAATCGGCGAAATATGTCATTCGATTTGTATGCATCAGCCTATTCATTGCTCGAGTCTACACATTTTCATCGCATTTCTCCAGCGCGTATCATACATACGAAGTCGTACATTATTAGCGAAGCAGCCCGCGCGATTAGGTCGTCCTATATTAGTCCCTAGTCGATCGCAAACAGACGCAATGCTTGTCGCGACGGCCAGTCACAAGCATCAGCGGTACCAATGACGCTTCTGATTGGCTGTCGCGACGAGCATTGTGTCTGCTTGCGATCGACTTGCAACTAATGTAGAACGACCTGCAAACGTACTTCTGTTGACGAGCTATCCGATCTTCAATAGAACTGTTAGCATTCTTTACAGGCTTCAGACTAAGGACTACAGTCATTTTCGGCTCCAATCATGTTTTTCCGATTTCGGAAAAAGGGGCTCTCAACTCTACTTATATGGATATTTGTTTGATTATATGTTTCCTCACAACTCTCTCGAGAACTATTGCAGATATTGAGATAGAACTTTTTGTAACTTGTTCAATATATTATCTACGTAGGATTCTTAGATAAATATCATTACCCGACTTTGTCCAGATCTAGAAATTAGATAATTCCATTACTTTTTCAAAATCCGAGAACTTCTAGAGACACAAGACAGATCTTTTATTTTAACCGACTTCAGAAATCAATTTTTAGTAAATAATTAAAAATTACAAATTGAGAGGAAGAGAGAGAGAGAGAGAGACTTTTATGATAAAAATGAACCACCTTCAAAAACTTCAAAAACTCTAAAAAATGTGAAATAATTTTTACGCAATATTTTTATATATATCTATAATTTTATTTTATCATAATATATTCTAACGATATTAGAAGTTGATTAGATAACTATAGAGAGATAAATAATAAAAAGGTATGATATTATTGACTAAATTAGTTTTCGCCGATTTCTAATATTTTTAGAATATTAGGATAAGATTGTAAGTATATAAAATTTTCAGTAAATCAAAAGATAGATATAATAGATATAATAAATATATAAATATAAATATATAAATATAAATATATATATATATATAAATATGTAGATATTATTTTAATGATCAAAACTTGATTTAATTGCAGAATTCTCATTAATATTATGCAATAACTATAGTAAAAAAATTAAGTAAATTACAGACAATAAATACGAATATGTACTAATAATATAATATAATATATAATATAATATAATAATATAATATAATATATCGAATCAACTTTATCATTATCTACACGGAAAAAAGGTTTGGTTAAATTAACCAAATATCTGGTCGAATATAAACGATCTAGAAATTCCGATTGAAGTAACCCGAATTCTGTTTAAGTTCACAAGATTTTTTATCGACTTAAATAGAATTCGGGTTACTTCAATCGGAATTTCGGGATCGTTCATATTCGATCAGATATTTGGTTAATTCAACCAAACTTTTTTTTCCGTGTATAATAGCACTTCTATTAATAGCATTTGGCATAACGGTTTCCCTAATGTAATTATTTTATTTTATTTATTATATAATTATAGTAATAAATATTATTTTATTATGTAATTATAGTCGTAAACATTTTTCTCTGTGTATTTCTTGAATTCAGTATTTATTATTTATTATAAAAAATATACAGACACAAAGAGAGAAGAAAGATGTCCCTTCTTAGTTAATTTGTGTAATTGCACGTGACGCGCAGTCTTGCCGCAAACTTTCCGCGAGATCGCAACGTACTTTACCTTGCACTCCACTCATCTAAACATCACTGCGCAGAACAACGTTACATTTTTTCGCGCGGCAAAGTATGATGTTTACGACGATCGTTTTATTTTCGTGGGAATCGGGTCGCACAATCCTTCATCAGAAGTCGTAGAGTTTTAATTACTGCACAGATAATGATGACAAACGATGCATGATACGTGTTCGATATCAGTATCACACCGATGCAAGCTGAAAATATGCTCGCAGTCGACCATTCGCGGTGCTCCGATCAAGACAGTATGCATTGATGTTGATTGATGCCACCTGCTACAATATTTTACAAAAATTAAAGTATTAATAGACAATGGATTTTTTTAGAGATTCACAACGTTGAATGGATATTTTCTGCTTTATTTTCTTCTCTCGTAGTATCCTGATATAAGCTAATCTAACCGTAAAAAAGAGAGCAGCTAGCGGAAAGTCGTGGGACATGTTAAACACCAAAGTTATCAAAGTAGTCGAAATGACGGGTTTATAATTTCCTATAAAAATTACTGAAATTTATATTTTAACACTGCATTTTATATTTTTGACTGACGCGCGCGCGCGAGTTGAATAAAACTAGAAAGAATAAACATTTTTTCCTTGCATTACGTTTCCTTATTTTTTTCGAAAACCTGTTATTTTGACCGTTCCGACAGAAATAGGTCGTTAATCATCGACTTTAGTATTAAGATTTAATTTATGTGTTCGATTTTATGTATTCGATTATTCGACCAAATATCATTCGATCAAATAATTTACGGCAAATGCATGACCATTATGCAGCGAATTGGAAATAATTCCGCGGGCTCAATTCCCCTACTTGAGTGTGTCCCGAGAGCGAGGCGAAAAAATAACAAGTTAATCCGATAAAACGCGAGAAACCGCGCACGGTCGTGATTCAAGTCCGATGGGAATCATGGAGGAGCACGAGCATACGCGCACGTGTAAATGGAGGAGCGGGGGTAGCTTCTTTTCACGATGTTCGTGATCGCCCGTATTCGCGGGCAGTGATTAGGAGCAATGCGTGAAACGTTCGTAACGTTAATGAAAGAAGAGATCGCCAGTACGTGACGTGCCATTTCCACTCGCGGTCAGATCAAGCAGAGAATTTTATCCTCTGTAGCGATTGTTCTCGCCCCGATCCGACGTGACGGCGTTTATTGGATCGATACGCGGCCCCTCTCTCTCTCTCTCTCTCTCTCTCTCTCTCTCT
>NW_022639529.1:641268-672801 GCF_010583005.1 Odontomachus brunneus | reverse complement strand
CTCTCTCTCTCTCTCTCTCTCTCTCTCTCTCTCTCTCTCTCTCTCTCTCTCTCTCTCTCTCTCGCTCTTTCTCTTTCCTCTTTCTCCCTCTTCTTTTCGGTGCTAATAAAAAGCACTGACCGATATTATCCACTGTATGGCTGGCGGTCTACGCGTTCGTGCCGGCACCTCTTGATGGTTTAAAAAATGGCATCCGCGGCCAGCAACGCGGCTACGTGACGTGAGTAATTACCAGCAGCCGCGCGAACACACACGCAACGCCGGGATGCGGTGGTGCAGCGGGAGCGCGTCTACGTATTGGTACCTAATACGTTTCGAAGACGATCGTTAACCATCTACCCCCGAAGACGCAGCCGGTGCGCAAAAATGCGACTGACGCCATGCGAAATAACTGTATCCGGCAATTTAAGGACGGGAGGACGCAAGGTGCATCTCGTCTCGGACAATCGAACCTGCGTTTGTTTTCAGAGTTGGAAAGTAACGCGTTATTTGTAATGCCGTCACCGTTCCCGTTATTTTTTGAATAACGATCGTTACCTTTTTCCGTTTGTAATGGTAACGGTAACGCTACATTTTTACGGTAACGAATTCAACCGTTATTTTTATCGTTACATTGATTATCTCTGTCCAATCTCTATTCAACAGATGATGCGCTGGTCGCGCGCTGATAACGTGTATTCTTGATTGGATGGAAATATCTCGATATCCGCTGAAAGACAGTACGTGGTTTTATCTTATTCTTTATGTATAAATAATTGTTAGTGCAAAGTCGGATTTTACAATTTAGTTGTTAAACTTTTTTATTGACTCTAGGTATACACACTTATTTTTCGCATACGTAGACTTTTTCGCTACACTGGAGTCTGAAGGACCCCAGCTACTTTTTTTTATTATAACTCGGGCAAAAATAACCGTATTTTTTTTCGACAATTATTAATAGACTGATAAACACATATATTTATTAAGAATTAGAATTAAATCATAATAAGCATCACATAATAAAGACGTGTTGAAATATTAGAATTACTCATAAATGCAAAGGAAATGTCATTTTATCGTAATACCTTGAAAAATACATATCTTTTTGGGTAATAGACATAATCGAAAAAAGTTTTCAGATTTTGAAAGGGCATATTTCAAGATACAAAGAAAAAAATCGTCGCTTAAATATTGAAATGTTATCATGAAAATTACAAGGCTCCAGTTTTGACGATTTTTTATATTTCTATTTTCTATTTTGCAAACAAATATAAGAGTTATGATTTTTGTTAAAAAAATACAAACTCAATAACTCAATAACAGAAACAGAAAAAGGAAAAAGTCAATAGTTTAAAAGCAGCAAATAACATTCACCCAACAAGGCAGTATCATTTTAAGCGTTTAGTCCGTGTGTTTCTGTCGCCCATCAATGTTAATTAGTTCTTTTTTTACATTACTTATTTAATCTAACATGTTTTAGAATATATATTTACACTACGAACCCGAATAAATTTAATTACAAAATATATTTACTTGCAAAAAAAGTTGCACGAAGCATACACTGGGATCTGGGAGACCCCGGGTTTACTTATCTGTGAATTACCACAAAACCAACAGACAATTGACTGCTTCGACAGTTGCTATTTACAGAGGAAACTTCAAATTTTTTACACAGCGGTCGTATCCTCCTTACTTATTCTCTCAACTAATACTAGAGTTTCAAATTTTACCTGGGGTCTCGGAGACCCCAGTGTGTATACCTAGGATTAAATTTAATAATAGATATGCTTAGTGTAGTTCGCTCTTTTGTAAGAAACCATAGAACATATGTATGTATTTTATAATAAATATATCTATTACTAAAGGACAATTACTAAAGGACTATTACTAAAGGAAAAAACGCGTTTTTACCTAACGAAGAAATGGAAAAAACCTATTGGATATGTTTTTTGTGATGCATCAGGATGATTAAAATAGGTTAGACCATGGAAAACAGTGCGAAATATTTTTGAGGTCTTATCAAACGTTAAATGAGAGTAAATAAAATACAGTAATTAATATTCTCAGGTATGTCTCACTCTCGGGATTGAAAATGTTAGAAAACATCACATACAGAGTTTTTTGAGTCGCTGAATTCGAATCTGGACCTCTATAACTCTTAAACTCTAAAAAAAATCTCTGAAACTTTCTTCAATGTTTGAACCCTGAATTCTTAAACCTTAATTTCTTGAACTCTTCACTTGAACCCAATCCTTTGAATCTTCATCCTTTGAATACTCCGCCCTTGGCCTTTAAAGTAAACTGCAAGATATTCAAGCTTGAATGCTTCAATCTTAAACCTCAAGTCTTAAACTCCTAAATCCCAAACCTTTAAAATTAAAGCATTTAAGCTTTAAGCCACTGAGTTATAGGCTTGTAAAAAAATTGAAAAAGAAAAAGTACAAAAAATTAAGAAGAAGAAATATAAAAAGAATAAAAATACAAAAAAAATGGAGTGTAATAAAGATCGCCTCCTCGTAGTGCATTATTTATTGCGTCTTTCTTATTCCACATTGTCTGCAATATAATGAGAGCTTGTACATCAAGTAAGTACTAGTAAAGTGGCTGTAGATTCGGACCCTCTGGCTTAAAAATCTAGCTTCAGACTTCGACGATAAATAATTCTTTAAATCAAGTGTTTACAGTTCAATAGTCCAGTTTTTGAGGCTGATGAAAATGTTTAAGACTTTAAGGTTTGACAGCTATTTCGACTATACCTTAAAAACAAAGCGGCCTAGAAAATCCCGAAGAATAAAACCGGGATGGAAGGGGATTTGTTTTTTCATCGGCCATAGGACGGGAAATTTTTATATTTTTAATTCGACAATTTCGACAACAGATTAGAGATTAGCGACGTAAAAAGACTCTATATATAATGCTTCCAAACGTTTTTAATGCCGGAAATGACACATATCTGGAATTCTTAATCGCTGTATTTTATTTACTCTCATTTAACATTTGATATGGACTCAAACATTTTCCCCATTGTTTTCCATGGTCTTGTTTTTTATGGGCATCACGAAAACATATCTAATAGATTTTTCTTTCGCGTCCCCGTTAGATAAAAAAAACGACGTTTTTTAATATTGTCCTTTATTAAAAATTTTTAAGAACCAAATTGCAAAATTTAGCTCTGCACCGACGATTTTTGTGTGACGAATAATAAAAGATAAGAAGATAGAATCAAGCTCATAAAGAAATATTAGTTTTTCGAGAGTTATTGCAGTTTTGAATGGTTTGTTCTTTTTAGATAACTTGATTACACAAAAAATAATAATTTAAACTTAAAAACAATAATTTTATTTTAAATTGCACAATATTTTATTATAGTATCATAAAAAGGTATCGAAAAATAATGGACCTCGTTACTTTCTTAGTAATGGTAACAGTAATGAGTTACTTTTTAAAAAAAAGTAACAAGTAACGGTACCGTGTTACTTTTTAAAAATTAGTAACGAGTAACGGTACCGTGTTACTTTTTATGAAAAATAACGATAACAGTAACGCGTTACTTTTTTTAAGTAACGTTCCCAACTTTGTTCGTTTCACATCAATATGTAAAACGGATTTTTTTCCTTAGAAACTATTAGCAATTGCTGGGAGAGAGAACTTTGAGAAAATAAAATTCTGAAATACGTCAAAGTTCCCATTTACATGTGTTTGTGTACATCATTTTGTTATTTTTATGTAAAAAGTATTGTATACATGTAAAAAAATAATGATATATATTTTTTCGCAAAATATACTCTCGTTTCAATATTTTATTGTTATTATAGACTATTATCAATATTCTCGAGTGAAAGTGTCGAAACAAAAATTGCCTTTAGTTTAGAAATCCGGGAGATTTAGTGAATTAAACTTCATCTAGCGTAGACTGGATCTAGTTATGTGGCCTAAAAGATATGTCGGTTATATGTTTTGTTTATGCACTTATTGTGTGAAACGAGTAGTGGAAACGAAATCGAAACGTGTTCCTTTTAAAATATAGGTACTTTTTATCGAGTTTCAATGAAAAAATTGGAATAATATTATATTATAGTTAGAAAATTATATTATAATTAAAAAATAGAAAAAAACTTATATTTACAAGCAGCTAAGTATATTTTCTAGTGGTTTGAAATTTGTTCTTAATATTCTATTGTGAATATAATAAGTCACTTAATAAACTTAAGTGACATGTTATTAGATAGAATAAAATTTCCTGCAAGTATAGAATATGACATGCTGTTTTAAATAATAAAAGTAATTTTCGTATATAAAATGATTGAAATTGAGTATGTATGTATGGGAGAGATAAAGTTAACTATTTAAAAGCTGACGAGCCTGTGAAGATCTTTCGCGGAGACCCTAGAAATATTCAGCAGTAATCAGGAGTCATCAGTAAGTAATCAGGATATATATTTTGTATGTATCATTCTTTGCTCTAAGTTGTTAGTTAACTTGACTCGGTATTAGTGTAAAATGATCACGTTTTAGTATGCTTTGATTATTACAGGAGAAAATATGCAGGTTTGCAGGAACGTTGCAGGCATGAAGAAAATGTACAGGTTTGCAAGAACATTGCAGACATAAAAGCATAGTGGAAGATTGTTTTTATCATATTTGCACAGTCAGTCACAACAACTGAATCTGAAAAATTGTATTAAAATGTGGAAAAATGTATCATTTGGCCTCGACTTCTTCTATATAGGAAGGCATAAACTCATAATAAAACCATATTCTTTGTTCATGTTTTTCCTTTCTCTCCGTGAAGCAACTTTTACATTTTATAAATTTTAAAATTTTAGCCTTCTATCGCCTGTGACTCTGAAGTCACAACGTGGTTTCATGATTATTTAGCTCCAATATGAATGTTGTTCCTGTTTTGACTAATGTAACGTGAAATTCACAATATGATTTGTTTTGGTAACGACAGTAACTGCCAAACGTGATCTCAGAGTTACAAACCTATTTTAGGAAAATAAAAAATTAGGAAAATAAAATTTTATCTTACATTTGTGGAGTACTTTAGTTTTAAACATCTTATGTACGTAAACAATTTTTTAAACATGAGAAATTAATTTGGGCAGTAAAGAATTAACATGTGATACTAAATAATAGAAATATTTATAATATTTACATATTAGAAAGTTTGAAACACTGTATATTGAATGATTAATTCTCGTCCAAATAAAATAAATTTCAATTTGACGAGAAAATTTATAGAAAAAAGAAATTATCTAGGTATATGTACACACACACACACACACCCACACCCACACACACACACACACACACACACACACACACACACACACACACACACACACACACACACACACATACATACCTGTAAAGTTATTTTGGCACAAGGAAACATTAATTGATTACGTATTCGTTTGATTTCATACCTAATTTATTTTTGCTTAATTTTACCTAAATTCATTTTCTATCTAAATATTCATACCTAAGTATTCATTTTCTACCTGAACGGATAAGTGTACTTAAATTTGACAATAATTGTAGTAGTCAATTTGTAAAGATCTTTTGGATCTTTTACGAGTTCATATGGCATTCATATCACATAGAATAATGAAATAGAAATACAAAAGAGAGAAATAAAAGAATCATCAAAATTTATTCAAAATAACATGTTATGTAAAATTTAATATAAGAATCTGAGTGTAAATTTGTTACTGCATTGATATAATAAAAAGATTATAAATGATTCATTCAAATCAACTTTAATGATTAATTCGGTGCATTATATCTCTGAAATATAACTGAAAGAATTGGAAAGTTTCCACCACTGATTATCTCACGTTGTGATAATCATGAAAATCTATCTATCTATCGCGTCTCGTAATACTTTTATCGACGGAACGACCATTTATACCGAAAAGTATCCACTTTACGTACAACTACGTTTTCATTTCTCGAAACATTTGTACGGACGAATCCTTTGAAAGCGGAGTTGCAATAAGAGAGTACAGATATCCTACGTAACATGTCAAATGATCAAAAGTACGCTCGCCGTGAGAAAATATTTACAATTTGCGACTTGATTACAATTTGCACACAGCAAACATTTCGAATGAAATACAGAGAACATACGTACTCTCTACGTTGGAGTGTATATATATGTAGATATACGATCGTCGATAACATGTGGTATATCACGATCATCTTACGCTCGTGAGCTCTGACTCACTCGCCGGTTAATTTTAGGTTGCCAGTCAAACACAATAGCGGGAGCATTGTAACATTCGTGATCCTGCACGATAAAATCTTATCTATTCCGTGTAGTTCAGGTCGAGTTTGCCGTCTCCCTTTGAGAGATTCCACAAAAGATGGCGTTTTCTCCGTGGAGATTTTGGATTAGGATATTAAGCAGATAAAAGTTAACAGTAGATAGATCAATGGAAAAGGGAGAGGAGTTCAATATATTTCGAGTTTATCGATAAAAGAAGTGCGTAGGTTATACAGAGTATCCCGGAATGAACTTCGAAGCTTTCGTGGAAGCATAGAACGGATTGAGGTGAACATAAAAGTTTTATACCGTTTTGTGATATTCGCAAGAATTATCGAGATATTACTAAAAGAAGATTTGTGAATGATCACGCGAAATATGGTGAATGAGCCGTAATGGCGATATCTGCTATCGTGTGCTACATTAGGTTGAACTAACTAAAAAGTCCTCTACCATTTCCCTAATAACTTGGTGGATTTTGAATTATTGATTAAAGAAGATTGGCAGATTGTCGCTCGCGATAATATATTAATGTCTTCTCATTAATAATTAAAAATCTATTAAGAAAAAGGTAGAGGACTCTTTTATTCAGTTTGATCCAATGTAAAAGCACACTACGGTAGATGTCGCCACTGCGGCTCATCTACCATATTTTGCGTGATAACTTATTAATCTTCCTTTAATTAATATCTCGATAATTGTTGCGAATATCGCAAAATACGACTTTTATGTTCATCTTAATCCTAGGGCTCCTACGACAGCTTCGAAGATTGTTCTAGGACACCCTGTAGATATTATACGTTTTTGTATGTAATACATACGAATGAAAAATCCTTATTTAACGATTTGTTTGCTCGATAGCAATTTTTAACGAAGCACGTGTATGACCGAACATTCGCTAAGTTTTGACAAATAATTCAACTGTTTTCAAGTATTTAAATTGTAGAGCTGCAATACATATTTTCTTCGTACGAGCGTATTTCAACAGCCGCGAAACGTAGAGGGATTTACAATCGGAAATTAACAAAATTAATATTTACCTGCAGCACGCGAATTCGGATTATGTGCTCTCCGAGTGAAGATTACTTCGTTAACAAACTCCGCGTCCAGTCAAATATGGATCCATTGTTGTAATTTTATCGCAAGCATTTAATACACATCGTATTATTGACGAGCGCGATTGTTTCCCGTACCGACTGCGTTGCTCATGCGCTTTAACAAGTCCTTTGCCTTGGGCGTTGAACGGCTACGTTCCTTGCAAGAGGAGCGAAATTAGATCTCGCGCGACGACGACGGATTAACTATTACTCTCGGTTTATCGGCAGAGAGAAGGATCTATCCTTGAATTACGTAAGCGTTAAAAAGATCAGCGATCTTCCGCCGAATCCCAAGCACTTTCCGGCGAGTGTCTAACGTCGTGAATACCAATTTCGAGTTCGGCATTAGGAACTGAATTTTAAGGAGGACTCGGCGACTCTTTCTCTTTCTCTCTCCCCTTCTCCACCTCTTTCTTTGGAAGATCTCTCGGAAATCGCCGGCAGAGCGAGGGAGGAGTAGACCGGAAGCGCTTTTCGGCGCCGACCAAAGCGGCTATTAGGAACGTCGTTGTCCACGTAGGAAAACATTTGTACGTTACGCTCCTCCATGGTGGATAAAAAGACGCTTGTCGATTCCGTATGATCGATTTCAACTACGCCCGGGCCATGTCGCGTTTACATCGTCCGTGAGCGTTTACTACCGCCGCGGCTACTACCACCGTCGAGCTACTCACTTAGTTAATTCTTACGGTCTCACGTACCATAAGCTGACGCGGCTGAAAATGATGAGTCCGAGATTCGAGATTACACACGTAGCGAGGAACACGTTTCAAGTTATAGCGCGGAATATGAAGCGCTCCCTCCCTTCCCCGCGTGCGTTAAATTTATGAAAAGGAATTAATTCGCGCGCGATATTGCGCAATGTCGGAAAAGCCGCGCGCGGAAAGCCTCGACGTCGTTATCGATCCAAGCAAACACTCGATTGTGCATTTATTGACGCGATGGCTCAAAATTAACTGCTCGTAAACGACATTTGACGAAGAGTACAAACGCGTGCGTGATATGAAAGCGGGATACTACAGTCGAAGATATCGTGATGTAAAACAAATACAGTCCAATCGGTCTAGGATGGCAATTGGTCACGATATCTTGCTTTACTTGTATCTCAGTGGAGTGTAATATAATTTGTGGCGTGAGGTAGAACGTGCCCGACAAAGCTTTTGAAATATTCCACTGTTTGGCGCGAATCACATGCGACACAGCTGATATCTTGTTTGCCAGGTGTTTTATCGTTCAATGCTATTAATTGGCCGCGTGGCAAAAAGCGCGATCAATGCGCAGATCTACTTAATTAGTCACACACGCGCTTATCTACGTTATCGGGCCCCCAACGTGGTCAACGATGAGGCAAGTAGGATATATGGTGCAACTACCAGGAAAATAAAGATACCGAGCAGATTTCACATGAACAAGAAGTGATGTTTCCACTGAATCATAAATTGTTTCGTCATAAAAGTTGCGAAGTGTGTATATAAATGCAGATAAAAAACGCGAAATCACGCTTTATGGATAAATCAAGTAATTTAGGGATATCTTGACGTGCCAATGAAAAAATGATAATTCTAGTTAAGCTAGTAATTCCAATTATTCCAGCTGGATGGTGCTTTAATGCTTCATTAATTAAGATACTTTGATATTTCCTTTAATTATATAGAACAGTGGAGATCACGGAACATAAACACTTAAAGGCAAACTTAATTTACGTCGTAAAAGTTAATCGCTTCTTTTTATTAGATCGAGAAAGATCCCGATATTTACTCGGCGAAATTTAGATATTTTGTATAAAACTGATGTAAGAACATGTTTTTATATTTAATTATTAAGTTGGTTTAAAGTATTACCACCACCAAGAATCAATTATATTATGTAAACGCAATTTTACACAAAATAAAGCTTAATTTGTATATATCTGTCACGTATTCTTCGCCAAATCTATTCCGACGTTTTTCGCAACATTATCATCCAAAATTCATTCATTAGTATCGTTATACGGAAACCCCTTTAAAGTTTAACGGGTTTTATTAAACCCATTATTATTTTATTAAACAATAACACTATCTACGCTTGCAAGATTGCCCAAAATGCAGCCTTATATTGGTATACAAAATTTATTGGTGTACAAAAAAAATTTCTGAAAAAAGAATTTATTCAGTGGGTACTAATAATATGTTTACTTTTCTATATATATATATATATATATATATATATATATATATATATATATATATATATATATATATATATATATATATATATATATATATATATATATATATATATATATATATATATATACATATAATTTTATTTAAATAAAATAAGCAATTGTTTTTACAAAAAACCAAGTTTTTAAGAAAATATATATTTTTTTATTTGAAAAATATTTTATATTAATACGAGCAAATATGTTATTAACACCTGTCGGAATAAAAATATTTTTTATTTCCTAAATATTTTTTCTTCCCTACACAGAGTATAAGCTTGATAAATAACAATTTTTATTATTATTTACACTAAAACTGTTGACGCTTTACGAAATATTCCTATAATGCAAGAGGAAATAATAGTTCTTTTTAATCCCTTGGTAGTTCTCGTGTTAAATAACTTAACATTGATATTGAAGACTGTACACTTTTTACCCAAATTATATGAAAAGAAAAACAAATGAAAATGTTTAGCAATATAATAATTCGTTCAGGAAGAATTCGGTAAGTGTCAAAATTCTTCAAAAGCAACAGCCGATATCTTACAAGTAAATAAATTTAGTTTGTAATATACAAAACATGTGCACGGAAAAACGACTTTAACATGTGTTATAGCATTTTTACAGCATAATTTTATTTTTAAAATATACAAAAGTTATATAACATTTTACGTCTATTTTTTATTGTATAAATATTGAGAATAGCATAAAATGTATTTTCTGATTATTTTAATATAAACCATTTCTTCAAATATTATTTACGTATTTTGAAGAGAAGTGAGATTAATAAAAATAATATAGATATATAATTTTAATTTGGTTTATACTTATAATCACTATCTATTAACTTTTAATATATAATAATTAGAGTTTCAGATATGTGCAATTGCAGCAGTTGTAAAATTGCGTTTACATAATATAATTACTCTTGGTGATAATACTTTAAGCCAATTTAATAATTAAATATAAAACATGTTCTTACGTCAGTTGTACACAAAATATTTGACTTTTGCCGAACAAATATCGGAATCTTTCTCGATTTAATAAAAAACGAGTAATTAACTTTTACGATGTAAAGTTAAGTTTGTCTTTAAGTAATTATATTTCTTGATTTTCACGGTCCTATTAAAGAAAATATCAAAGCATTCATCTTGATTAACGAAGCATTAAAGCATCACCCAGTATAACTGGAATTATTAGCTTAAGGAATTATTATTTTTACGTTGGTATGTCAAAATATCCTTAAATTACTTCAGAACTGATAAATTATAAAAATGTCGAGATTTCTTACATATTGAAATGTAAGAAACTACTTACTACTTCATGGCACGGATTTTCCGCCATATCTTAACGATATATTTTTGGATTCGTTACAATTTTTATCATGTGTAACAATTTTACATTAAATTTCACATTAATTTCATTAAATAGGCATTTCACTTTTCGTATTACATAATAATACAATCGGATTAAAAATCACAAAATAACGCGCCTCGAAATATAATCGCGCGTAAATGCAATAACAAGTGTGCCCTATTTTCATAGATAAACAGAATAAAGTAATGGTGTGCGTGTACATTCACAATGCGCGAAGAAGAAACGTTAGAAAAGGAGACAAATAATCTTACGTAAGTCGTCACAGCGTCAGGTGACGGAAATCTTGGAATTAACGTGATCGACCATTTCTCATGGAAACAAACCCGGGGAATTGATAACGCTAGGATATAAATGCCTTCGGCGATCATCGAATGAGCAGTGAGAATTCAGTTGACATCCATCCACGACAAACCAAGAAGCCAAGATGCGCGCTTTGCTCTTTGCGATTTTGTGCTTTTCCATGGCCGTCTGCATAATAGCAGACTTTGAACTCGGCCAGCGCCAAGAGGGCGACTATATTATCACCAACAGGACTATTTTTAAGGTAAGTGACTGTTTCTACACCGAGGAGCACAGACTTTTCACGTTATCGATTTTTCCGGATTGTTAAGATAGAAGCCAATGTCTGGGCACTGATAATACTGGTATCTAGAGACCTTATAATAAGAGTCTGACCATCAGAGGAATTCTGGCAAGATTCTTCGAGAGAGAAAGATATATATATATTTCCTAGAGATCCTCTAGGAAATATATATCTTTCTCTCTCGAAGAATCTTGCCAGAATTCCTCTGATAGCCAGAGTCTTATTATAGAGTCTCTATAGGATATCTAACTCTTTACATTCTTATTGTTTTAATTTTTAAATACGAATATTTAAATTCTTTAAACGTACGATATATGTATATTCTATATTTAATATAGAATATATATCTATATACAATATATATACAATATATATTCTATATTGAAAGTTTAAATATTTGCATTTTTAAAGACTAATTTGAATCGAAACGATAAGAATGTCCAGAGCTAAGTACTAGCATTATTAGAGGCTATTGATACTTTTATTTTATGCGACCTTTATTTCGCAAAAGCGAACTTTGTATTCGATTTTTACGAGTACAAAGGGGAAAATATATTTCTCGTGTTAATTTTAGTCTCACGCGCGTCGAGATCGTGATTTTCCTTGGATTGTTTCTGTATTGTGATTCACAGTGAGCGTTTGATAAATTTGTCGTATTAATGTCATAAACAGTCGTATTAATATTCCATATTCTTTGCAGCCTGCGATCCCTTTTATACCTATGAAAGCCAATATCCTCGTGAGGGCATCGCTCAACGAAGCTATCACCCATGTTAGGGTCAGCAATATAGGAGGCAGAAACACTAACTTTATACATATGTCAGGTGCCGCCGGCACGAGATCTGTATACGTATTTGCAATAGGAAAACCCGGCGAGGGAATGCTTATAAAAGTGGAGGCTGCCGCTATAAATCTAAACACAATTACTTCACCAGCACCGACAACCACACCGCCGGAAACAACGACGGAGGAAGTGGAGATATCCACGATTCCCGTATCGAGTGAGGAATAATAGGGAAATAAACGATATATTCGATATATATTCGATGGAAATAACAGCACCTCTAATAGCGGCAACGAATGAGCCTGACGATGATCAATCGACTAGAAACGCTTCTTTAGAAAAATTATTAATTTCAGCTTATATATATAAGACTGCTGTAGACATTTAATTTCCTACAACCTAATTTCAACATAAAATCTATGTATGTAACAATTACTATGTATATGTGACTAAATATATAAGAAGCAAAACAAATTGCACGACATGGTGTACCTAATTACCTAATTATACAATTACGAGTAAAAATGTGCGACGAAGTCGGTATTAATTAACACGCATCGATCTGTAATATGGAGTACGAGAATTTCGAAGAAACTGCATTTTGGACGTAAAATGCGGGAGGAACTTTAAGTATTCATTTCACCTCCATTATCAATTCCAAACACAAAGCGGCTTTTATAACGGTCACAATGTCGATTGCAACATAAAGTTATATACACTGGATTTCAAACCGGCTTCTATACTTTTTTTCGATACAGTTTAGGATGCAGACAATGATAGCATAGTTTCTAAAAAAATACAAGTTCTCTCTTTTGTTAAGTCATCGTCCCAAACTGCATCAAAAAAAGCATTCGTTTTGAAACCAAGTATACATAGACTGCGTCTTCTTATGAAAAGTTTGAAGAAAAGATTTGAAGCTTTCCCTCTCTACTCCACAAGCATTCTCTCTTTGTCTAGATTGACTCCTATTGAAGGAGGCTGAACGAAATGTCCAATAAAAGTTGGACAAACTAAAAATCGCAGCCCTTCCTGGAAAGCTCAGTTTATGTACATAAGTCAAGGATTGCAAACTCATGACTGGACTCATTATCTGGAGTTACAACAGCGTCAGTGCCATAAAGCTGCATCACTGGCTGTTGTAACTCCAAACAAGTTCACGTCATGAGTTTGTAATCATCGTCACAACGAGCGTCGCAATCGACATTGCGACCATTGTAGAGAACCTGAAAAGTTCACCCGGCATCATGTAGCGAGATTCAAATGACACAACGCAATCTTGCACACGGTACTGAGCTCCTTCGCATTCGAGGAGAACGGCCCGGTATCATCTTGTATCTCCTCGCGCAAACACGCGTCATCCGCTTCCGTGTGTCTCTCTCCCCCTCCCACCCCCGTCCAGCCCTCTCTGCCCCTCTTGTGCGCGCGAAGGCCGCGCGACAATGCTCGACACGACTATGGGAATGAAATTACCATCGCGACTTATGTATTTCAGAAATCATCGACTCCGTGACGTGAAATATAATTTACTGGGTTTGAGAATTCTAAGCACAGACCTTCCGTGAGGTAACGCGTTTCCACGCGATGCTCCCTCGGCGACGGTTTAGGGGTGCATCGCACGTAAGCCACCGCTGTTACTTGATTCGCTTCATCTTCCACGGCCGGCTTAGAAAGGGATAGGGACTTTTCTCTTACCTCCTCTCGCTCTCCCTCCTTCCCTACCCTCGCTCTGCTTCTCCACCCCGCTCTCTTTCTCTCTCTCTCTCTCTCTCTCTCTCTCCCTCTCCTCGTCTTCCTCGTCTTCTTTCTTTTTTTCCTCTTATCCGAGCAGTGCAGTTCTCGGAAGCCTGGAACTGCGCTCGTGAAAATTGTACTCCAATTTAGTAAGATCCGATTTGTATGGATGGTTGCGTCCGGGATATCAGACTGGATATCGAGCGCAGTGCGCTGCGGAATTTTGATGGCGCCGATTGCGATAGGTGTATGCGGCGGCGTCCGCCGCGTCCGTGCATGTTTGACGCGTTTTTCAAAGATTTAATACATCGCCATTGCCCCGGGTGGCATCGCTCCGTGAGTTGCACCTTGCACGCACCGTCCGAGAGTCTTCCGTGCGGAGACCTCTCGTGCCTTTTCGCGTATCACGCAGCGGATCGGAGTCCTTGCGATACGCGAGACGAGCCAAGCTCGTTTTTAAAGGCCTTTCTACATTGGTCGCAATGTCGGTTGCAACGCTCGCTGCGATGATCGCCAACTCATGGCGTGAAGTGCTGACTTCGTTGATACGGCCAATCAGTGTACAAACGGCGTCATGGTTGCCTTAACAATTACTAGATCGAGAATTGTTAGATATCCTGGAGCAGACACATTCGTTTCTGGAAATGCGTATGCCATGACTACAGATTATATTCGGAGGAAACGCGCAACGATGTTCAAACGGGTGGATTCTTGGCAGCTCGAACAGCTTCCAGAAATCGTCTGCCAAATTAGAAAACCTGCTAACTCCGATTTTTCACGAAATTTAAATACTCATTTCGTCCGACTTGTCTCAAGATTTTGCATCGTTCGAAAATACTTTCTCAATTTTGTCAAGAATTGAAGTAAGAAGGTTTTCTAATTTGGTAGACGATAAGCTGTTCGAGCTGTCAGAAATCATCTGTATTTTCACAGCCAAATAGATTGTGCACTATTTTTTATGTATCACTATTTTTTTAACCATAATCATAAACTTATAGAATAGATTGCGCACTTTTAAGCCTGTGTCGCACTACGGATTGAAGATGAAGGATCAATCTGCAATCCTCTATTTCCAATAGTGTGACACGGGCTTTACGGAACGCCTGGTGACAAGATCGGAGAACAGAGATATGCTAAGTCAAGTAATTTCTTTGTTACACAGTAGTCTAGAAGGAGAGATGAGGAACATAATGTGGGAAATACAAAAGAGAGAATGGAACGTAGTGAAAGAAAGAAGGGACGCATTGTCACATGTGTGCGATCGTTTTTCCTTCTTTTTCTCCACTAATTAAACAATATTATAGACAAGGAAATTATCTTACTTTCTATTGTTCTCTTTTACTAATGCTGATTTCGTTTCTCCTACGATACAGTAATGTATAGTCACTAATTATATGTCTATGGTCAAAACGCATCGTCCAATGACAAAATTTGTTTCCCAATGAGAGATTCCTCCCATTAGACAAAACGTACGCGTTTCAAAACTCACACATAAAATGGTGGACAACCTATCTAGCCAAGAGTACAGTCTTTATACCACTGAGGCTTCCAATTAGTTGAAGAACGTCAAGCAAGTTCACGTCATAAATGTGCGATCATCGTTGCAATAAGCATCGCGACCGACATTGCGGCCAATACAAAAGAATCTTAAGGCTCTTCTACAATGTTGATTACAGTCCCAAGGAAAAAAAAACGTCGTCACATAGTAAAACAGAAACGCGACGCATAATAAAATGATATCATAGTCTCAATCACTGGCGCGTAAAAACATATTATTGACATTTCTAATTGGTTGTCGTAATCGTAACGGTTGAAGTTGACTCAACTGCTGCGATTCAAACTTGCGAAACATATATGTCCCACTGACGAAAAAAACAATAATTTAAGACAAATAGTCTTATCGACATCTACCTTGACTTGATTTAAAGAAGAAGGTTAAGCCTATATACAGGATGTCTGGTAACTTATAAAGGAGTCGCGGTGGCTTACAGGTAGATTAAGTCAAACTGAACAAAAAATTCCTCTACCATATTGACTAAATAAAAAATTCCTCTACCATATAACCATGTAAAATTTTGAATTATTAATCCAAGAAAATTCGTAAATGATTACGCGCCATACGATAAATGAGCTATGATGATGACGTTTGTCACTGTATGCTTGTACATTAGATTAAACTAAACAAAAAGATCCTCTACTATTTCGCCAATGATTACGTAGATGTTTAGATATTAATTAAAAAGATCGCGTACAACTATACACCAAACTTCTTTAGACGTTTCTCCATCTCGCTCAGAAAATTTATGAAAAAGATCGCGTTGTTATTGATAAATAAATTGTTATTTATAAAAATTATATAACTATGTAACTATATCGACAATTATTAATATGTATGTATGGAATAGCAGATTTTGACTAAAAATCGAAAATACATGTGTTCCTTATAGTCACTGAGATTTCTTAAATTTAAATTTTTACATTCTATTTGTAATTAGTGATAATAAGAAAAAAATTTTATATCTTAAAATTTTATAATAGAAAATCTTAGTGATAATAAGAGAATCAGAAAATTTAATAGATTTAGATTTTAAATATATGAAAATTAATTTTTTTTCCACAGACGCTATTTTAAATTCGCTATTTCTTTAATTAAGATTCTTAATTCTTCAAGTTTTTATAAAGTTCCACGGATTAATGTGACGCTCCTTTAAAAAATTGAAAATACTTGTACATATTTAAACAGTTTTAAGAGTAAACAGAGTTATCTTTCTTTAATTCCATTCATCAAATTAATTAAAAAAATTTAGTCACTTGCCAATAAATTACGAGCATATTGAAAGTTGACCATAAATAATATTTTGATGAAATACAGATTAGTGAAGTAAGCTTAAACGATGACAAGAAATTCGACGCTCAAAATGTACTCCGACAGCGTGCCGTGGCAATAAACTTAATTAGCGAGTGACTGTAAATCCTGACGCGTAATGGCGTCTGTGTAATGACCAATCAACCGCGCGCACGAATTCCAGCCAGCGAGCTGTGTGTCATAACGTAACGAGTGAGAGTGCGTATCTGAGACGGCTCAGAGTTTACCGACCAAGCCTGCGGACTGCGTACATTACTCCAAATACGCACCTGATAATCGTCCTAAACTCAGACCGTATCGAAACAGGTGTGCGCACGCACACACACGTGCGCGCGACGTCTCAGAGCCACACGTACACATACTTATGCGTTACGGCGTTGGTGGTACATGCCCGAAGATAAGGGCGTGAATCTCCGGGCTTAATGCTGCACTAATTAGCGGAGCTTATAGCGGCGAAATAAGATTATACGATTAATTCAACCTCGGAGATTTTCGATGTGCATCCAATGTTTCCGATTGTCAGTTTCCGATAAAACATTACTTTTCTCCGTAAAATGCATCTCTCTCTCTCTCTCTCTCTCCCCCTCTCTATTCCATTCTCCCTATCTCGATACAATTCGTATATCATTGTACAGAATCGAGAAGGTTACAGAAGTAACGCGGTGACTTTATCATTCTTTTCTATAAAAAGTAATTCTCGTTATCGTACTTATAAATTTACAAATTTTCAAATTTCTGGTTTTTTAATTTATGACATCGAAAGCAACAAAATATATATAAGCGACATAATATGAAAGTATTTGCAAAAAACGTTGAAAAGACATAAAGTGACACTTGTAATCAATCAAGCAGATATGTTAAATAGTCCGAACACTTTCCTTTAGCTCAATCAGTAAATGTAACGTGTAATTGTATGTAACATACAACCAACTTTTTTAACTTATCTTTTCTCATATTTCGACGACGTCTAATTTTACTATAATTTATTGATTGTTAGAGTAAAGGAGCCTGTTTGGATTATTTTATAGATTATTTTATAGATATTCGTATATCATTGTACAGAATCGAGAAGGTTACTCCACAGAAGTAACGCGGTGACTTTATCATTCTTTTCTATAAAAAGTAATTCTCGTTATCGTACTTATAAATTTACAAATTTTCAAATTTCTGGTTTTTTAATTTATGACATCGAAAGCGACAAAATATATATAAGCGACATAATATAAAAGTATTTGCAAAAAATGTCGAAATGAAAAGACATAAAGTGACACTTGTAATCAATCAAGCAGATATGTTAAATAGTCCGAACACTTCCCTTTAGCTCAATCAGTAAATGTGTGTAATTGTATGTAACATACAACCAACTTTTTTAACTTATCTTTTCTCATATTTCGACCACGTCTAATTTTACTGTAATTTATTGATTGTTAGAGTAAAGGAGCCTGTTTGGATTATTTTATAGATCTACTCGATCGATTGTAAGTGTCACATAATTTGATTTTTTGATGTATTTTGCAAAATTTTGGGTATGTATATCCTTGCTTCTAATGTCAAAAACTAAGATGACTACGTCAGAAAAACAGAAATCTTAAAACTAACAATAAATTTAAAACTCGTTATTATTTCCGTTAATTTGTCTTAATTTTAAGACAATATTAAATTAAATATAAACTACTTCAATGTCTTAAAATATTTTGGTTATTATTTCACATACTTTTTTATCTTTTATTACATTATTAGATTTTACTACATTACAGAAGCTCTAGTCTCTATCCCACAACAACACAACGTCTAAAATCGAGACATAAGACGTCTTAAAAATGTCTTAAAAATGTCTTGTATTCTGACATATCTGAGAGATGTCTTTAAAACATCTTATATCCCGATTTTAAATGTTGTATTGTGGGATAGAGATTAGAACTACTGTAATGTAGTAAAATCTAATAAAATGTAATAAAAGAAAGTATATAAAATAATAACTAAAATATTTTAAGATACACAAGTGCAATCATGTGGAATCATACGTATGTTATTGTGTGAGATCATGTTTACACAATCTAATCATAACTAATCTAACCATATCTAATCATCTATTATGTTTACTCAAATCAACTCGTACAATTAGTTATCTGAAAAGTCGTAACTTCGAAATTCTGAAAAATGTAGCGTCGTGCCGCGTGCTGCTCTAGCAAGTAACGCGACACTTCCCAACCTTCTCATTACAATATTTGTCGTTGTTTTTATCACGCATTCACCGCTTGCGCGCGCAAGTCACAGGCGACTTCACGTTGGCATTAGTATTCTCGATGCATGATATTTTTACCGATGCCGCACGGCGCAAACACATTACTTCTACAAACGATGTACTCGAGATGTGCCGTGCGTCAAACAGAAGGCGCCGTGCGCGGCTTGATTCATCTTTTTCACGCCCGACACGGCCGTAATTCTTCCATGCGCGGCGGAAGTGTGTACTTATCTGATCCGACGATATCCAGTCTGGGTGTCTTTCTCCTTGGACATGTCGCACGGACAAGAGATACCACCTCGTTTCTGCTCAATGTCACCTTTTCCACGTCTTTGCCTTATTCCGAGATAACGCTGCCGTATCTCGACGTTTCATCACGCAGGAACAAGAGAGGACGTGTTAATTGAATGGGTGTCATTAACTCGCTTTCCTTATGTATGCGCACAGTATTCTCGGTGCGCGCAGATCTCTGTGAGGATAAAATAAGAATTTATAATCGCGTCGAGTGCCGTTGCAAAGCGAAGAACGAAAGAGGAGCGGATGTATACGAGGAAGAAATAATTATGTTCGCGACCTACAAAATAATTTGTTCCCTCGAGCATATTTATCAGTGGGAAATATTTAAAGTGACTCGACAGAGGAGAGACGATGGACTCCGACAAACTCGCGAAAGTGTTTGCATCGGTTACGGGCGGGCCGCGGATTTGCTCCACGAGCGAACTGATCTTCAAACGAACGGACGCACACGCGTAGCCGAGGAGACACCGCGTCCATATTAAATTCGTAAACTTCGTCATCCCCGCGCGCGAGAGTCCCTGAAAACTTCAGAGACGGCGGCTTTTTAATCTTGCCCGCGCGCTGACAAGCGGCTGGATTATTACGTTTTCAATTAAATCGCGAGCGTCGTTTGCGCGCCGCCCTAATGCAGCCGATGCAATATAGCCGTATACGCATGAAACGCGCTTTTGCGTCGGCGCGAGCTGTTCTTATTTCACGCGCAAATACGCACGACAAATTTGCGAAGCGCAGAACATCGCGGGGCGCGTAAAAGTATACAGTATGTCGCGATCTGCCGTTGCACAGCGACGCGCGCTGGAATCGTCATTACGTTTGCGAATTAAATTTAATCCCCCTGCGCTCGCGAAACGATTCGAAACTTACTTGGCGACGGACAATTATACGTCGCGAATAACCGGACATGCGCGCGCGCCGACTGCCAATATGCGCGCGTGTATGCATTGTTTGCGTGCGTGTGTGCGCGCGCGTGTGCGCGCCGGAAACGATTGTCCATCAACAATTACTCGGGCGCGAAGCGTCGCGTGACTTTTTGCTCTCGATCGGAAAATACTAACGAAACAAAATCCCCGTTCAGCCTTTGCACTCCTGTACAATACATTCCCATCTCGACCCACGGTTCACTGCGCGAGCTGTCGAACCGAAAGATTTTAATTATTACCGTCGGCTCTCTCCTCCCCACGTTTCGTCGAAGCCAGATATAATGACGAAATTAAATAAAACGTCATTCGCGCCGTGCGATTAATTAACCGACCGAATCCCGGGGCGAGGGTGGAAAGCGCCGAAAGAGGTAGGGAGGGACGGAGAAGCGGAAAAAATGCCAGAGGGGGAGGAAAGAGCCGCGCCGCGGCCGGTTAATTGCGGCAGTACAAACAGCACATACACGATCTTCCCCGCGTTCGCCGAGGAAACGATCTCGTTATACACCATTTAAACATGAATTCGTTATGCGCGCAAGATCACTGTACGCGCGATTGTTTATTGGACGAACCAAACCGCATTTCCACTATGCCAAACGGTACTTGCGGTTAATAACGTATTTATCTGCGCGCATCATGGATTATCCAATTATCATAAATAATACAAAATCTACGTGAAATCGCTCTCTTGTGCCGATAAAAAACGAGGATTACACTTGCAAATTATTCAACGTAATGTACTACTTTTCTCCGTTTGTGCGTTTCAACTGTTCGTTCGTTCGTTCGTATGTTCGTTTGGAAGACGTTAAAAATATCAAAACGCAATTATCGATAAGGCACGCTATAATATTCTCAAGATTCCGCGACAAGGATCAACAAGATATCCTGTTTTATCCGTTATGAAGCGAAATTAGTTACTTCGAACCAAGTTAAACGAACTTAATTTCAGGTTTCTATATAGCCAACTAATTACTATGATTTTTTTCGATGAAATTGTGATGTTTTTTTAATATCTTGTATGTGCGAAATAAGATCAAAATTTAATTCAATAAGATTACACTGTGTGAGAAGAGATTAGTTGGCTATATAGAAACCTGAAATTAAGTTCGTTTAACTTGATTCGAAGTATTTCAATTAATTTCGCTTCATAGGATAAAACAGGATATCTTGTTGATCCTTGTCATCGAATCTTGGGAATATTATAGCGTGCCTTATCGAGAGTTGCGTTTTGATATTTTTAGCGCCTTCAAAACGAACGAACAAATTCAATTCAATTAAAAAACAAGTTTCAATATATTTAAAAGCAAATATTATTTATATTATTTTCTTCAATATTTATTGGATAGCAAATATTTAGTTATGATGATAGAATATACATTTTTGTAAAATACATCTGATTTTTCTTATTAATAATAAAATAATTTTCTTTTAATTTTAGCTTGTGTGGAAAATTAATTTACTTGGAATAAACTTATGTTTTTTATAGCAATATTTGGTTACAATAGAGTATCTATATAATAAATAACATTTATTTCTAAAAATTAAATTTATCTCTCAAATATAAATCTTTATTTGTTTGAATTAAAATTTACTCTTGGTTAATTGTGTGTGCTTTACATTATATTATGTAATATTACGCAATATTGTAAACTAGTGTATTGTTCCGTAATGACTATGTCTGCTGGTACAGAGCTTTTTATTGAATTGTGGGTAAAAATGGAAAGTAGACTGAAGCAATTATTACGTCAATTACCAATTTTAATGATATCTTATCCATCAGAACAAAATGGCGCATTTTACTACGAGCGAACTCTTGCTTTTCTGCATTTTTAGCTGAAGATGAATGTTCTTGATGTGTCAGTTCCATAAATTTCTATCATTTTTAATCAATGTAATTTAAGAAAATTATATAGAAACTTTGAAGAGAAGTTACCTAACTTAATTCAATTTTTAGAAAATCTATATACTGAAAAAATATTTCAAGATTAATTTGTAAACCTAAAATTTATTTGATTTATAAAATTTATAAATGATATATTGAATATTTGATTTATAAATCGATTTATAAAATTTATTTATTTTATGAAATAAGCTTTATATTTCTTAAATAAATTTTCAAGTACTTTTCCTCAGTGTGTAGTTATTCAACTAAATTAAATTTACTTGTAAGAAATATATACCTGAATTGAAACAAGTACTAAAAGGAGTTTGATACTTCCAAGTAAATAATTCATATCAAGCAATTATTTTCAATAAATATTTTCTTAAAAAATGAAATAAATAGTTCATTTGCTAGAAACACAATCTTATTCCGTATAATCTTATATTTAAATATAAGAGTTTTATTTCTGTAATATAAATTTTATATTCCACACATAAATAAATTTTTATGTGTTTTTCTAATGTCATAAAGTGAAGAGCCCAATACGTTATTGGCCGTATTTATGATTTATTTAACTTTTTAATCAGAGATATTATTTTAATTAAATTAAATTTTTACTAATTAAAGGATCATCTACATATTATTATTATGAAAAATAAATAATAATTATTGTAGTATATAACGCGTTAATAATTTCAACGCGTCAATACTATTTCGAACGTGTTCTTAGGGTATGCCTCGCGAATCTATCAGTCACAATCGCTATGTAACACTGAAACCGCGCGACCAAAAATAAACACGAAACAAAGCGCGGATTGCCTTACTTGAATAGATTATGTAGGACCAAGAAACCCCCCGAACATTGGGTTAGACAACAAGAGTATATAAACGCGTTTCATAGCCACAGTTTATCTTGTCTTGAGTCTTGAGTCGTTCTCTCAGAGTGAATCTTCTATTTCGATTATTAAGTCGACACTTATTATCGCTATCAGTTGTATCGGCGCACAACAAAACAATCAGTTAGGATCTTTGAACCTGTATAGTTCATTCCCCTTCTACACATTTTTCAACGATGTGATTGCCGAGCTTCTTAAATAGCCATACATGTAAGTATTAAGTGCCCAAGTTAATTCGATACTTTTATCTTTAATCAATCATAACTCCGCTTTATATTCAAATATCTTTCTGCTGTTTAATGGATTTTGAAGGCCAATCTTAAAGTTTAAAATGCATTATATATCTTGGCGAATTTGACAACATAACCTCACAAAACAGTATAACGTCCGACATAATATATATTGGGAGTACAAATTAGTTCGGTCCGTTTTTTTGTGGTCAAAAATGCATTTATTTCAGAACAAAATGAATGAACAGATTAATCAAAGTATTGTCCATCGCTGGCTACTACTTTTTCCCACCTCTCAGGCAATTTTCGAATTCCATCTCGAAAAAATGTCTCGTCTTTTGAGGCGATCCAAGTTAGGAGCCAATTTTCGATTTCTGCGAAAGAAGTGAACCGGTGACCTGCCAAATCGTGCTGCATCCGTCGGAACAACCAGTAATCAGAAGGAGCAATGTCCGGCGAATACGGCGAGTGTGGTAAAATATCCCACTTGAGCGTTTCCAAATAATTTTTTACGACTTTTGCGACCTGAGGCCGAGCGTTATCATGCAACAGAATAACTTTGTCATGTCTTTGTTCGTATTCCGGCCGTTTTTCTCGTAATGCACGGCTCAAACGAATCAATTGTAGCCTATACCGATGGCCCGTAATGGAATCGCCAGGTTGTAGCAGCTCATAGTATACAACACCCTTTTGGTCCCACCAGATACACAGCATGACCTTCGAACCATGAATATTCGGCTTTGGTGTTGATGTTGAGGTCGATGGCAACGATTGACCGGGCATAGCGTAGTATTTTTTCTTCTTGGTTTTATCGTAGAATATCCATTTCTCATCCCCAGTCACAATCCGATGTAAAAAACCCTTTTTTTGTTGCCTTTGAATCAGCTGCTCGCAAGTGAAAAATCGCCTTTCAACGTCTCTCAGTTTCAGTTCATAAGGCACCCAATTGCCTTGCTTGTGAATCATTCCCATGGATTTCAATCGTACGGAAACTGCTTGTTGCGTAACTCCCAATGATTCTGCAAGCTCCTCTTGCGTTTGACTCGGATCTTCATCGAGTAATGCCTCCAATTCTTTGTCTTCGAATTTTTTTGGCTGTCCAGAGCGAGGCTTGTCTTCAACGCTGAAATCACCATTCTTGAAACGTCGAAACCATTCCCTACATGATTTATCAGTTGGAGCATTGTCACTATAAACTTCTACAAGCATTCGATGCGCTTCAGCTGCACTTTTCTTCCAATTAAAGCAGAAAACTAAAACCTCCCGCAAATGCTGCTTAGTTAACACAAAATTTGACATATTCAACACAGTAAAAAACAGGGGTTTTGTATGAAACTCAAAGCGATATAAACTGAATATTATTGACAGATGTCTAACCTTTCTGAAACCACCGAAATCAGCTGTCACTATGAAACATTCATAACAACCAGAGCTATCTTTTAAAAACGGACCGAACTAATTTGTACTCTCAATACAAGCAGCATATCACACTGATTTCTTTTTTTGCTTTCTAATCGAGAAAAATGCTTGAGAAAAAATCTGCAAATATAATTTACTCAGCTTTGGGGTGCTGTAACGTGTAAAACCTGTAAAAAATGATACCAAAAGTTTCGAAGTGGTCATTTCTGTCTTACCAATGAAGAACACTCGGCTGCACATCACAAAAGGGACAAAGAACACTATTTATTAATTAGGTTGAGAAGTTCTTGCTCATGCGACTTATTCAACGGACCTAACCCCTTCGGATTATTATCTATTCTGATCGCTCCAATACCATCTGGCTGATACACACTTTAAAAACATGGAAGAGATCTGAAAATGTATCGATGATTTTATCAAAAACTGCTGTCTTTTTACGAAACAGGATTTGTCAGCTGCTCGACAGATGAAGAAAAGTATTAGAAAATGATGGTGAACATTCGAACATTTCGATATTAACATATTATCTTTTTGTGAATAAAGTTCCAATACCACCGTATTAATTTGCGCACCTAATATATTTTATTTTCTTCAATTAATTTTTTAATTAATTCAATCTCTTAAATCATTATTAATCATTACTGATTATTTATCTAACACGATTTTTATTCATTTTGACTCAATTACAGTTTGAGCAACAAAGGAGGTTGCCTAAAATACGAAGTTTTTGGCCCACAAATGGAATTAAATGACAACATATGTCGAGAGGAGTCCAATATATCAAAATCATAGCAATCTTATTCTGAGATATCGTCATCTAAAGTTAAACATTGGTTTATTACTTTAATGATGGGATCAATATAGTCGACGCTAATAAGAGGAATACAAAGTCATCGCTACTTTATACATCTAGTTTTATTATTTTAGAATAGATTTTGTCTGCTTTTTACGAAAAAAAACTTCAGTGAAAAACATACATTTGTCTGCTTTGCATTTTTTGATACTAAGGTAAAAGTACCAATGTCAGAACATGTACCTAATCCTGGATTTTTTATTTTTTTGGTTTTTAAGTATAAATAATTAAACTTTTAACAAAATATATATACAAATATTACATACATTCTATGTTAAAAGTTTACATATTTGTATTTAAAGAACAAAATAGTCAGAAAGTCTAGAATTAGATTCTTGTCCAGGAATTGGTACTTTTACCTCATATACATTTAACTTTTACCTTATATACAATAAATATTTTATGCAATATTTATTGTGAACAAAAAATTAATTGACCCCCAAAATTCACATTGGGATTAGGATTATGTATTTTTATTTTTAGATTCCAGACTAACCTTTGTCCAAAAATATTTTGTTGTCACTCAACTCCGTTGTATACAAACATCGCATGTTGTGGTCACATTCTTTCATATTTCGCTCCTCACGCGCTTATTTCATTATTTTTAAAATCGAAATATCTTTTTCTTTTATCTACGTTCCATTTTAATTATATGAGTTAGTTAAACCAAGAGATTCCTGTCATTTGCAATATCAACTATATCAACTCAATATATAATGTCCTCTAACTTCGGCCGCGCTGTTTAGATTTGAATAAAGGCTTCTTGGAATCAAAGACTCATATCCTTCAAAGGATATATATCTCATTAAAATCCGCTTGTGGGCAAAAAATGGGCAATCATCTTTGTAGTTGAATCTTTTAAGTTATTACTCATTATTTATGTTACTGATTATTTATCTAACGCGATTTTTATTTTTATTCGTTTATAGTTTGTGTAACAAAATTTGCATAATCTTGAGACTTGGTTTTTGTTACCAGATCTTTTTCAACGTATTTTTTGAAATCCAACTTCTTTCAGGATTCTGTTCAATATTTGCTCGAAGCTTCTCTTATCGCGTATCGTTGCAATTACGGGCGCGTCCGTTCCACTCGAACGACTTTACGATGAAATACGATTAGGACGCGCGAGCACTCGCGTCATGTGTTTCATTCGTTTCGCCCGAGCCCGGAGTCGTAACATCGTGGGCAGCTTTTCCGACTGAAACGTGTAGACGTGTTGTGCGCTTAGACGGTATAAGGGCTCTGGTACAAAAATTTTCGTAACCGTAGACGTAAGACATAAACTTGAGCTGAAAAACCAATCAGGATATTGCTTTACCTCTGCGTAGTCTAGAAGAAGATAGAACTGATGGTAAAACTGACTGTTATGCAGAAGTAAGTGGAATCCAACCGGTTGAAATTCTACTTACTCAGTCTAAGTTCTAGTTACATTGTTATTTTTATCTTTTTCTAGAGTACGCAAACATAAAGCAATATCCTGATTGATTCTTCAGCTTAAGTTTACGTCTTATGTTTACGGTTACAGGAATTTGTGTGTGGGAGCCCTAAAGCCTCGTCTACATAGCTTGCAGGCCGCAGACGCGCAGGATATGCAAAATGCACTCGCAGTTCGCAAATCACGTCGCAAAATGAGTGCCTACATTGAATGCTAAAGTAGTACACATACATATAAGAAGTCATATTATTAGCCTAATTAGAAAACCTCCCAACTTCATTTTTGAATAAAATTGAGATACTTATGCCATGCGATTTGTCTTATCAAAATAAATATAACTTCTTATATGTGTATAATATACACATACAGGGTGTCTTAAAAATATGGGAACCCCTGAATATCTTTTTATGTTTTTCGATAAAACTTTCAAAACAAAAGTTGTAGAATTTCAAAAGCTGAATCTGATGGTGACCTTAAAATTGACCTTAAGTTTGACCTTGAAGACCATTTTAAAATAAACTTTATTTTTTCAAATGGAACATGCATATTTTTATGACGGATTCAGAATCTACTCCAAAAACTGAGAAGCTTTTGTCTGAAACATTTTTTCAGAAAATGCTCCCTTTGACCTTAAAATGACCTTCAAACTTCACGGTTTTCCTTAAAAATATGAGAACAATGCCATCAGCGGTCGCGCAATAGCGGATGCTTTGACTTCGAAATGACCCCCGATGGTCAACCTGACCCAAGGGTCAGGGTTCCCATTAAAAAAAATTAAGCTTCACTTGCGCTCATATTTATATAACAGGCAATCTTACTACGAAAACTTACTACAAAATAGATTCGTTTTGTTTCGATTACAAAGACAATAACTTCACACTCTCTTTGAAATTTTTTCCTCTGTGATTGGTAAACGCAAGCAAAACGCAGCCGCAGAAGCAACGCATTTGCAGAAAGTTCGAATCAACTCGTCGCGTGCAGCGCGAGTGCGACTACGTGTGTCTTGCATGAGCTGATATGTCATCTTGTGTCTGCGTTTTGCGTTTTGCCACCTGCGTTTTACGTTCCGCGGAATACGTAGACGTAGGCTTAATGCCAACACGACGCGACGCGACGCGATGCGTCGTTCCTCCGCGTCCCACTTGTCACTCTCGACATGTTTTATCGAATCAGTATTGGCCACATCGACGCGCCGCATCAGTGGAGGCACGTCAAAGCCGCGGAGATTAGTGCGCGCGCGTGAATATGCAATTCCACCGCCAGATGCACATCCAGCACTTTATTATACTAATTGCGCGCTGCGCCCATTTACGAAATTCCGAAGTAAGGGTTCTCGCTCCCGTTCGCGCTCGACCGCGTTGATCGCGTGCGTTATACTCGCGCACGCACGCACACACGTATATACGTGCATATGCAGTACAAGCTTACTTGTACGACATGTAATTTCACGCTCGCGAACACGCACACGTTTTGCATACTGCTTGTCACACAGCTGCACATCCAGTGAAATACGGCTGAGATTGCTGTAGTTACGTCACACGCATATACAGCGCACCTGGGGGAGAATTGTATCAACTTTCATGTTTACGCGGTTGGTGCGCGATACTCGTCATCGGGGATCGTCGTAAAATATTAGATTTTGCGCTGAAAAATCGCGAGCACCGCCTTATGGAAGCTGCCAGCAATGACTCCTTCGCGAAGACGACGCGATTCCTTCGCGCACATTGTCTATTGCCCAATCGTGATTCACGGTTTTATAACTTTTTGTGTTTTATGTGCTTTTCTTGTACACTAAATCTTCCGCTGTTGTACACGCGGTACTTCGTGAAAATATGTCGTAATTTTGGCTGATTGTATCCGATAGCTAAGAACTCGAATTTTGCTACGATCAACATTTGAATGCAAATTTGTGATGATATAAAATTCGTAAATCTTACGTGCGTAAAAAAATCACGTATTATCGTAAATTAATGATTGAACCTTTCAGAAGTCAAACTACTTCGACTTTCTGTAAATTTCTTCATTTTCAACCGATTTTAAAAAAAAGAAGGTTCTCAATTTGTCTTATGTATGCATATATTTGTCGGTTTATATGTCCCTCATAACTCGAGAGAGAGAGAGAGAGAGAGAGAGAGAGAGAGAGAGAGAGAGAGAGAGAGAGAAAGAGAGAGAAAATGATCAGAAATATTGAGATGAAACTTTTGGCTGCGTTCCGAAATTTATTGACAGTACTAAACGTGCTGTTCTGAAATGCACGATAGTAAGCTTCCAAAGTACTTTCATGTTCATATAACGTCAGATTTTGTCGTCACTTCCTACTTTCGTTATTACAGCTCGCGAAGTGAGATTTCGCAGTAGAAACATGGCGGCGCCCATGGAAGAGTTGTGCTTTAAAGATGCAGAAGATAATAAAGCATAAAATAAGTGTTTAACTCCACGATAACGCGTGCAATATTGGCAATAACTATAGTTTTTGCCATATTCTGCTAATTCCATATCATTATTAATAATATCGAAATTGAATAAAACTTTGTTTACCACGTGATATCGTCAGCTGTTACAGTACTCAGTTTTGTTCCGTTTTCTCTGTTCACAGTAGATCGACAGTACTTATACTTACGAAAACAGAACACTCGTGTATTGCGATGATGCAGTACTGGTTTACAGTATTGACAGTGAATATTGGAACGCAGCCTTTGTTCTGAAACAAAAACATTGTTGAGTTGAGTTTTTGTGCTGAAAAAATGTTTATCGAGATGAAAGATGTTTAGTACGTTATCTACACTGTTAAATCCTTAATGTCAAATTATACTCAATTTGAGTTATTTTTAACCATTCCTATAAGTCGCCACTGCTCCTAATAAATATGTCGTTAATTTAACTAATGTAATGGAGTTAAATAATTTAACTTAAGAAATGTATTAAATTTGACTAAAATTTAGTTTATTTTTTATTATGTGCACGTTAATGTTACCTTTGTTTTAGTAAAAAATGACTTAATATTGTTTTAAATGGGTTGATTAGATGTGGTTGTTCTTTTAAACACATGTTTTGTGTTAAAATAGTATATTTTGACACACATGATAGTTAAAAATAACTAAATATTATTTAACTCAAGAAATTGGTTTAAATTCGACCCTCCAATATTTAATAGTGTACATGGTTAAATTAGTGTTCGGGTTGTCGAAGTGATATGGAAATTACATAAATTCATTATTTCCTTGAAAACTTGAGAACATCTAGAAATACAAGACGAAATTTTCATTTTTAATTGAATTTCAAAGAGACTTTTTTTAACCGACTTTTAAAAACAAACCTTTAGTAAATAATTAAAAAGTACGGAATGAAAGCATTTTTAACAAAAATAAATCGCCTTCAGAAATCTCAAAAGCTCTAAGAAGTATGAAATAGTTTTGACTCAACATTCCTATGTACAGTTCTAATTTTCTAACAGTATTAGAAGTCGACATCCTAAAGAAAGAAAATTAAGTAGATAACACAGGTTTACAAGGTTTTTATTACAAAAGAAGTAAGAAACAAGATGGCAATTTTTGGAATCTACGTCCGCTATATTAGATCCGCCATCTTGAATTTTGGAAATTTCCAGATTCGTGAGCAGCGACCCTCGGAACTCTTTGAACTACAAATTCTTTTTTCCAGAATTGCTCAAAACCGAAAGGGTTAAGGTATTTCAAATGAACCGACATCGTTTTATTTGATTTTCTGTATGCAGTAAAAACTTAAATCTGCTGTATCTCGGTGAAAAAAAAATCCTATTTAGACGTTCCAAAATCGAAATTGAAGGGCAAGACTCGTACTTTACGGTACTTTGTTTAATTTTTGTCGTTAAAAGTCTCTGCAACCAGGAGGAAACTCCAATAATGCCCTAAAACAGCCATTTTTGCACTTTTAGGTTAGAATATCTCAAAATCCTGACATGATGGCGCCATTCTGAGGCCAGATTTGGATTCAGCGCACCAAATTCCTTCGGAAATCAATATAAAGTTTCATGTGATATTAAATAATTTGTTGACCTGTGTAATTTATTGCATAACTGCAGAGAAATAAATAATAAACAAAATATGATTATTAATTCAGTTTTTCTAATATCATTAGAATAAGATTGTAGGAACACACAGAGAGAGAGAGAGAGAGAGAGAGGAATATTTTTAGTCAAAATTGTCTTTTAAAATTTTTAACTTTTAATGTTTTTGAGAGCGGTTTATTGAAAGTTAAGCGCCAATCATGTGATTTATAATGTCAAAATTGTAGAAGAAATTTACAAAAAATGCAGACGATCAGTTTGGCATTTAAAAAGCTCAATTGTGTCTATATTTAAGCGTTCTTAGCTGGAACCGAGTGTTTAGATAACGATAAAAGAAATTTTTAAACATGTCTCCCTTCCTCAATTGAGGCTTCTCTCTCTCTCTCTCTCTCTCTCTCTTTCTCTCTCTCTCTCTCTCTCTCTCTC
>NW_022639529.1:623297-640868 GCF_010583005.1 Odontomachus brunneus | reverse complement strand
CTCTCTCTCTCTCTCTCTCTCTCTCTCTCTCTCTCTCTCTCTCTCTCTCTCTCTCTCTCTCTCTCTCTCTCATGACAGTTTACGCCGTCATACAGAAACGCAAAAAGCTTCCTGTGTACGTGCGAATGTGTGTGTGTGTCTCGTAATAGCGGCACATTTATACGTTGTCGCTAACCAAACCTCAAAGAAGCAATTTAACGCGCCATAGCGAAAGGGTTAACCATAGAAACTAGCGATCTCAGGGGTGCTAAACGGTAGAAGCCGGTATGATGATAGGATTACGCTCCTTGAGCGAGTGGGTTAACGGTATATGGAATATATCCCTTATGTATTTCACGGCAAGAGGATACAACGAACGAGATACTCGTTCGTATTACATCATCTAGACGAACATATCCCCGCACATAAGCGCTTCTACGGTCATTGAGACGTTGTAACTTACAATAAACTCTTTTACAATAGTGAGACTTTTATTCTCCGAAAATACACGGGGTACATCGCTGCCTCTCGACAAAATTTCTCAGAGTAATTTCGCTGTGCGTGCTTCGCTCCCTGTTACTGACATCCGTAAAGCGAAATCGTGGCAACAAGCGCCGGCACAACTTCAACCAGCGCAACGACAACCCCGTCGTGAAACCGGCAAATATTCCGTGCGCTCATTGTTAACCTCTTCTTGTTCTTATCGTCAATCGCGCGATTCGGCACGCAAAAACCTGCTCGCGGGACAAAAGCAAAAGGCGGATACAAGCGACGACGGCCGAGAGCCGGCCGTCCCATTCTATCTCTCTTTCTCTCTTCTCTCTCTCTCTCTCTCTCTCTCTCTCTTCCTCTCCGGTTCTCCCGGTCTCCTTGCGGTTTTCTTTCTGACCTTTCGGAACTGCCATGGGGCTACGAAGATCGTTAACTAAAGTGGGTAATCATACCCACCGGTTTCACGCCGCAGCCGAGCGAGCGCTGCCACGGACGATATACAGGGTGGCCAAATTGTAGCCGGTGCCCTCGGTACACACCTCGACCGACTCATTTTCCACGCTCGGCGCGTATGCAACTTGCCGCGCGCTAATACGTCGCTTCGCTCCGGAAACGTGCCTGGTCTCCTCCTGTTGCAGGGATCTCGGGCGATCCCACGTTCCCCTCTGTCGCTCTAGCAGAGCTTAGCGCGATCATAACGACTGCGCCGCGGTCGCTTCGGCGATGCGCGCGAGCCAGCTTGTAGCGAGCGCGAGCGCAGCGCAATAGCGTAGAATCTCTTCTGCCGGGCCGGGAGTAATGACGACTGTAACGAGTAACAATTTATGAGAACTGATGGACGTCTCTGACCACCGCCGGCTCCTTCGCCTATCCGCCGAGCGTGCCTGTTCTGCGTATCGCAAATTGATTTGCGGAATTGCCGAAGGCGTCGAGGACTCTTCTAGCCGTCCGCGCCACGGTAGGCATTTCCCTGCCGTGTTTCTTGCACTCGAGCCAGCGCCAACACGATACCGCCCGGCCATTTACGCTGCGGATCGATCCTCTGTAGACACGAATTCAAATCGCGCTGTGACTTCCGCAAGTTCAGTTTGCGACAACGCGTCAAATCGAAAACTGCACCTTTCGCCGATTTACGTTATTATGACCGCGTTTAGAGATTAGAAGAGAACCCCGTGACCAGATGGATCATTTTTCAGAATTTTGAGGTTACAACTTCTCAGATAATTAGTTGTTGTAGTTGACTATAGCGGAGACTGGGGCTATATGACCCCAAAGATGTGTTACTAATATACTTTTTTTTAATATTTATCTTGAGAAGAATAGTGGCCCTTATAGAAATATCATACTAAGAATCATTGATAATTACTTATTTTCAGTATTAAAAATACTGGATAATAAGTAATTATCAATGATTTTTAGTATGATATTTCTATAAGGGGGATATATACAAAATCATGAAATGATTCTTTTAGTACAAAAATATTTTCCTCTGAATTTTATTAAAGACAGAATAATATTACAGTTCAGAAATAGAAAAGAATTGATTTAGTAATAGTGAAGTAAATTTTCGAGTTTCTCGAAATTTTCTATTAATATTTTCCATAGTGATTGAATAAAGTGGAGCGATGTGTTACTACGTAGAATAAAATTTCTTGAAAGTGTATGATATGATATACCGTCTCTGATAATAAATGGAATTTTCACTCATAAAATGATTGAAATAGAACATATGGGCGGACGAGTTAATTTGATCCATAATTAAGAACCGGCAGGAGAGTTGTGGAGACCTCTCGCGGAGACTCTGGAACTACTAATTAGAATATATATTTTATGCACGGTCTTCTTATCCTGCTTGGCAACTACACCTGGTACCAAGATGACTCTGCTGCTGCTGTTGCTGTTATGCTGTATTTTGGTTCCTACAATAAAATATACGATTAACAGAGTGGCGGACATTAATATATAGAAGAAGGTTGTCTCTATCATGTTTATAGAGTCAATTACAATAATTAATTAGCTGAGAAGTTGTAACTTTGAAATTCTAAAATATAGGCTATCTAGTCTCGGTCTCCCCTGCAAATATGATAGAGATAACCTTTCTTTATGTTTTTATACTCGCAAAATAATCCTATGAACAGGATATAATCTTCTATAATAACCAAAATATATGATATAACGTAGCCATTTTTTCTTAGCGTCGGATCAAGTTGATTAGCAATTCAGAATAAAAGAAAGCCGTATATAAAATATGTATCTCGATTAGTTCCTTCATAAAAAGTCTCCACAGTCTTGTCGACCCTTAAATAGTGGCCAACTTTACTTCATCCGTCCATATGCTTGATTTCAATTATTTTATGAATGAAAATTGATTTTATTACCCAGAGCAGTTTATTATAATCTTGAAGGAAACTTCATTTTAACTATTAACATGACAATTAAGTTTATTCACTCATTACAATCAAGTTTATTCACTCAAATTTTGAGACAATCGAAAGTGCACTTGGCTGCTCCTAAATCAGTTTTCTTATTTTAGCAAATAGCTATATTATAGAAGCAAATAGCAATAGCAATAGCAATTTAGTTAATGAAAAGGCATTCATATCTTGGAAAAGACATTTTACGATCTTTTTTCCACTGTTTGTTTCTCTCACGATAAATATATTAATTAGACACATGGCATATCCTTTGTGCCTGAGTGAATAAACTATATTCGGTCTCCTCCACGTTTATATATTTATTCTGTTAAAAATTACTCTTATCAATCGATCAATTTAAAAACGCAACAAAAGACTTAATCTATAAAATCCGTTATAATAAACTTTATTATAAATTCATTATTATACATACATAAAATTACTCGTCATTTTAATTAAATATAACTTCATTATTACAAAATTACTCATCATTTTATTTAAATCTATGCAAATATCGTACGACACTTTATGGCCGATATTCATAATCAGATCTTATATTTAAGACCGTCTTAAGTTTACCTTCAGATACTTCATAACCAATGAAATGATTCGTACAACATTTGAAGATAAACTTACAACAATTTTAAATATAAGACCTGATTATGAATATTTTATACTGTCTAATCCAAACTTATACACTTAGGGCCGATTTTTTAATGATAGTTTAAACTAGGATTTTAACTTAAATTCTGTTTAAACAAAACAAACGTGTTGTTAGAATAGAGCTTAAACTTGAATCTAAATTTAAATTGCTATTGAAAAATCGCCCCTTAGAGGCATAATGGGATTATGCCAGTATAACAGTCTTAGAATGTTAAGTTGCATTATTTTTTTTTATATATAATTTATATATATTTTAGAAGATTACTAAAGATAGCTACATTTAATATTGATTGTTATTAGCATTTTAGTAAGAAAGGCAATAAAAAATGTAATCTTATTGTTGTATGAGAAAAATAACGTCAATAAATAATTATAACTATTTAAACGTAAAGTAGCATATTCTTATTGTATTGCATGTCTTAAATCACTTTTCATAACGTTTGAAATTAATAATTCATAAATAAACAAATTTTGTAAAATGTATTCCGATCTGCCTTATGTAGAAAGTATAATGAGTTTAAGTGATGTTTTTAAAGAAACATCGTTATTAAGTTTCTAAGAAAATATAATTTAACTTCATTATGCTTTCATCTTCAACTATTTTTTCACAGTAAAACATATATTTTCTTATAATAGTCATTTCAAAGAATATTTTAATGCAATACAAGGAGAGAGTTGACTTATATTTTTAATATGTTTGACATTTATTTAAACATTATGGTTCCCATAATGCCTCGAATTCCTTTATGATTAAAAATCGCGTTAGCGATATAATTGCTCTTATAAATATAAAATATAAAAATAAATATAAAATTGCTCTTGAGATACAAAATTGCGCGCGATTTAAATAAAATCACATTTGCGATAGACAATTGCGATGCGACATGTCGCATTCATTGCGATTCTTAAGAAAGATCGCATCGCAATGTACAATTTCACAAATCGCATATCCTTCACTCACAGGTGCCACTCAACGGACGATCGGTACACCCTATATAGAAGAGACTGGTATCGAAGCATGCATACGCATAGGAAGGCAGGGATATAATTATATGCCTCAAGTCCGCACCTCGAAAATGCCGCCTTGTTAGCAAATCTCGCGAACCGCGCAAACACCTGCCTGATTGTTAATAATTTGCCGAGCTAGAACCTGCCTGTTATTGCGAAGGTCCGCTTTCGCAAAGGCTGGGCGACGGCTCGATGATCGAGCGACGAGACGATAAGAACAAAAGGTCTAGTGTTAACTAATATCCGCGTGTAATTTAATATCCGCGGATCGATTCTCGCGGCTTCGTGGCCCGCTCGTGAAAATAAATTCGCTTTCAATCGGGCCGCGTGAATTTATCAAATTAAATCTCTCTTCCGCGCGAGTTACATTCTTCCTCTTTTTTCTCTGTCTTCCCTCCTCTTTTTTGTTTCGTCGCTGAGGTGAAGCAATTTACGATAAAGTATCGATGCTCACGTTAGATGCCGCGGACCCGTAAATAGCGGGTGCGGTTATCGCGCGCGCGCGCGATTTAACGAAGCTTTTTAGCAGCTCGCGATGTTTCATTTACCGCGATAAGCGGACGTGGCATTTGGTTACCAACAAAGGGAGCGATAATCCTTTAATGCTGACAGTATAGACGCACGTGCAAGCGCGCGAGGAAAAGTATTCCAAAGAAAGAAAGAAAGAAAGGAAGGAAGAAAGGGAGACACGAAAAGGGAAAAAACAGAAAGATATACTAACGCTAATCCTTCGTTAACGATTTTACGGTCAGAATCCGACAGTTCGGAGCTCCTTCTCGCGTCTCGTTCGATCGACTCGAACTCGAGAGAGAAAATGCGGTGTAAGAGAAACGAGTGGATTTCTATCCGTGGGACTCTGCGCGAGTGGCTCTTCCGCGTTTGTTTAATCATCCGAACTCAAAGCTATTAATTAATTAGCGCCAACAATTATACCGGCTTGTCCTGTATGCCCGATGCACATTAATTCCCTAAGCGCAATTATTCCGTTCGCATGATTGCGAACCTGCTGCGTTCACCCCGCCGCATCGCCTAGAGTTCTCACCCTCACCTTCGCCCTCGCTCTCCTTTCAGTCGCTTTCGCGGCTTCACTCTTACAGTCACTCTGCAGTGTTCGCCTTCGTGCTCGCGCTCTCTCGCTCGTTTCCTCCCGAGCGAATAGCGTTTTACGCCTACGTTATTCCGTTCGAATTCATCTCGCGAGCATCGCCATCGAACTTTTTCGCTGAACTCCGCCGCGATCTCAAATTGATGTTGCTACCGAAAGTTTCACCTTCCTGCTGTTCTTGCGCCGTGAGCAAACAGAAAGTTTCCAAGGATGGATGATTCGGCGCGGCAAGCAGTATGCCCGGATGATTTGCATAGATTCGAAATTAACGTTTCTTCCCGGTTATAACGTAATACGCGAGTTTCCGTTGTTAACGCAGGAGCGATCACGCCGCTTGAATAAAGAAAGAATCGTCCTAACATTATGAACTCACACCGCTTTCGAGTCTTTCAATGATATAAATACATAGTTCAAATTGCAAATGTTTACTCGTGCATTTACGTCTTTATTTTGAAATTTAGTAATGACTCTGATACACAACGCGAATATAGTTATAGACTGTAAGATCAAATAAACATGGGCTTAAAGGGTTACAGAATTCTGAGAGGAATAAAAATTAGGTTAAGTTTTAAAAGTTGTAAAAAGTTGTAAATTAATAGGAATATGAATCTTTTGTTATTAAGGCTCCTGGCCTTTCGCATTATCTATCTCTTTTTAATGACGTCAGAAGCGAGAAAATCTAAAAATTCTTGCAAAATACGTTAAAATAAAAATATATATCTATAAAGTAACACTTGCAATCGATTAAACAAATTTATAAGATATTCTGTGCACTCCCCTTTTGCTCCAACAATCAATAATTTATTGTAAATTAACCTGAATAGAAATAAATGAAATAGGTTAAGAAAATGAATTGTATTTTACGTTAATTTACGACAAATTATTGATTGTTAAAACAAAAGGAGAGTGCACGGAATATCTTATAAATTTGTTTAATCGATTGCAAGTGTTATTTTATGGATATATATTTTTATTTTAACGTATTTTGCAAGAATTTTTAGCATGCATTTTCTCGCTTGACGTTAACTTTTCTCGCTGTCCGCTTACGTTAATATTAATTCTGTTCTGCAAAAAAGTCAGTTCTGCTTGAACGGTAACTATCCTCAACAAGAGTGAAATCAGTATCAATGCATTGTTTTATTCATTGAGATTATAGTTATAAATCTATCACAGCAAATTAAAAAAAAAGCAATATTTCGCAAAATGACAGTTAAAAAAAATCAAATTTAATCGTTCCACTGAAAAATTCAAATTTGGAAATAAATAAAAAATGGTTTTAAAATGTGCGGAAAGCCCCCGTAAACCGATACAGACAGTTATGATAAATTTTACGTCAAACATTAAATTAACCGAATAAATCTCTTTACAAGTTATCGCGATTATAGTTTTAAAAAATATTATGTGCTTAAAGTTTTATAATGAACTTTTATAGTTAGAAGTCTTTTGCAATCTTTTTATACCAAGATATTGTTAAATGTACTTAACAGACATACATAACAAAAAATTTATATTCCTATTAATTTACAATATTATACAAGTCTTCAAATTTTATCCAATTTTTAATCCTGTCAGAGTTCTATAATTTCTTAATGTATAATCGGTGTCAGAAAAGTTTTGCGGTTTTTTGTGACTTTCGGAACGCATCCGTCTTGTCCAATAGAAGAATTTGTTGGTCAATAAGAGAATTTTCTCATTGGACAAGACAGATGCGTTCCAAAAGTCACAAAGAAAACCGGACAACTTTTCCAACGACGATTGTACGTTGGAAGGAGCGTTACGAAGGAGCGCAACATGTCATGATCATTCAGACATGTGATATAAAAGAAAACGAGGAAATACATTTGTTCCTAATATATATATTGTTTACCGTGAGGGTGTTTGGTTTTATCTGTCGTAATATTCCGTATTCCTTATATCTTATTCTTATATTCTGTTACCTTCTGTTCTGTTCTTATATCTGTACCCTTAGGCGTTTTCCTTTTCTATATTGCTAGACTTACCTTCGCCTTGCCAGCTGTATCCTTTGTCCGCTGTATAAGTTGACTCGAGTCTGGGGAAGCATCGCGGCACTTCACTCAATATGTTCATTGACATGACTCCTTGCAACACGATGAATCCCCTGTGGATTAAATCCCGCGAAATCTTCAATTCACAACTTAATAGTTGCTGTGACATGCAACAACAGAATTATGCATATATTTGTTTGTCTCATGCAGCGACATGAGAATATCGGTCAAAATTTATATAAATCAGGAATCAAACAGAATTATCTTAATCGTTCAAATGGCATAAGTGCTAAAGACTGCAGTGCCGAAAAGATCTCATGAAATTTATTGAAATATTTCTGAATATTTCCAAATAGATATATTTAAAAGACATTTAATCCAATTTAAAATTAACTGAGATAATGTAAATGGGTTGTATTTATGATAATAATAATGATCGTACTTATTTTAAAAAACTTACATATCATAATAATATAGTATTTTTAGACGAAGCTTCTGTCCTCCTCTATCATATGTCAAGAAACATTAAACACTGATTTATATATATATATATATATATATATATATATATATATATATATATTTGTATATCTTTTCAATATATAGAAATATTCACTATATATATCCGTCCATGTGATTATTCAAAAATGTCAATAAACATATGTGTATATATATATATAAATATTAAAGTGGGGGCTTCGCCTTATATCCATGATATGCAAATTTTTTTGGAAATAAATACATTCATTATTTTAACTCTTAGCTGGCACACTGGGGTCTTTGAAGTTCCAGCTAAATTCAGCTTAATTCACCTTCAATTTACTTCCGCCTATAGTACGAAAATGGTGCTTGTACCATCATCTATTATTTATCCAAGAAATCCTCTTTCTCCTGGATTACTTAGCGTAATTCTAAAAGCGTCAGTCTAGCTGTATTCAAGTGAAACGGAGAGATGCCATCAGAGACCCCAGTGTGCCAGCCATAATTATTCGAAGAATTTTTTTCTAAATTTTTTTTCTATTAGTATTTGTTATCAGGGTGTAGAAAAAGATAAGTACATATTGTAGGGCATTTAATTTTTTTTTTCAAGGGTGTATTATATTATTCCGGTTTTATTAGACAGCGTATCAATTACGGCTGCGGCCCATACGCCTGCAGCTACTCGAGGAAGATCGTGAGGATAATTTTTGTACATTAATCAAGTAAAATTCACTCATATCTAATAAATAAACAAGTATACTTTAAAAAAATAAGTATGTTTTAAAAAAAAAAAGTAGTATTTTTTTATTGAAATTCGTCTTTTCAATTCCCCGAATAAATACCTTTTTTTAAATGGCCCAAATAAATATCATTTTTTAAACGGCCACTATCAAACTATTTTTTTCCTTAAAGTATTATATCTCAGTAGTGTCAAGTTAAATTTTTAGTTCTTAATATAAAAAAATGGAAGAGTTATGAATTTTTTAGTGAAAATAATCATTTTTTCGTTTTTTTTTACGTTCTCGAATTTTTTTCATACTCAGTATTACATTTTATCAAAATAACCTATAACATCTTTTAAGTTGATATTTGAAAACTATTTTGAAATTTTTCCAAGTGAAAAAAATTAACAACCCACGCAGCATTTTAGTAGTTGGGGTCTCAAATTTTAGTAGCTGGCCCAGTGTGCCAGCTATGTAGCTATAGTGAAGTGTGTCAGCTAAGGGTTAACATTGCCTCAGCTCATTCTTAATTGTGCCAACAAATCTCTTAAATATGTTCATTTTGGAGTATTCGAAACAATTTTCAAATTTCAAATTTCTCAAATTTCTTAAAAATTAAAAAATTGTCAAATTTTAAATTAATATTTTATATGATTGTTTTAAAAATCGGTTATAATAAACCTCACTTATAGGGATCGAAACACGGTTAATAGTAGGCCACATGCCTAAAGTGAGAATGAAATTGTATGCGCCTACTATTAGTAACGTTATGATCGCATGCATTCCGTTAGAATGTTGCCGGATTAAAGTGATTATGTGTATTATGTGCACATACGCAAACTACAATCCGCCCGGATATTACAGGAATAACAACGATTTTTCTAGTCTCTGTTTACTTTTGAATATAATTTGGATTCTAATATCAAAAACGACAGTTGCGCAAATGTTTCGTTAACAAAAAAAGAAGAAAAATAAGATATGTATGTGAAAAATTTTCCGTAGACATCGCGAATGTTATATTAAACGCGTACCCAGTTCGTTTGTTCATAACAAGCGACATTGTGAAAAATTTAGGATTCGATGAAAACGCACACACTCAGCGTATTCGCCGTATACTTCCCTATGCGTGTGTCGCTTTAATACAATATTCCCCTTAACCACCGCCTTTATGCCTGTGATACATGCTCATATCCTTGGTATCGCGTGACAGCGAGTCCGCTCCTCCTTGCACCCCGTGGAAATTTTTCGCATCTTCTCTCGGATTTCAGACTTCTCGCTCCGTCATCAGTGCAGCTACATTGGATTATGTCGGCACGACGGAGCAGGCGACTCACATCGAGCACGAAAAATTGGAGGTATGCGCCTCCAACTTCACGTCGTTCTAGCTTATATACACCCGAAATTACGAGCGCGAGAAATAATTGAGTTAATTAATAAATTCATAATTATTGACAGGTATTAATAAAAGTTGAAATGAATTTTAATGGTCTGGAATATTTCAGTCAGAATCAGAAATGAAATATTTTTGCACCCGACAATCGATAAACGCTGACATTTATTATGCATTTATGTTAAATATAAAATTCTTTAAATTCTCATCATTAAAATTCTTTTGTCGTCTCTACTAAACAATACAATATATATATATATATATATATATATATATATATATATATATATATATATATGTGTGTTAATTAAAGGTATGGGAAAATAATTAGTTTCTCTGTGCCACACTTCGACATCGCATATACATCAATAATACATAGAACGAATGTTAATCATTAGTCCCGAGAATGTAACTAGCCGATTATAGTCAAAAGGTATAGTTAGTACTCTCACGAATTAATATCTTAAGATCATACATTTAAGTTTCTCTTAAAAAATTAAAAGTAAAATAATCGGCAAATCAGTAATCAAAATGATTGTATATAAGATTACAAATTATTTCATCAATTAATGGAACTTTATTATTAATCATTCAACTATAATATCATTGATTATACACTGATTAATAATTAATTTTATCCATTAAATTAATAATTAATTTTAATCCATTAAATTATTCTAAATTGATTAAATTATTTGTGATTGTGTATGATAATTGATTTTGTGTAATTGTATATGATAATTGATTAATTTTGATTATTGATTTGCCGATTATTTCAGTCAACAAAAATTTTAATTCATTAATGCGCATTAGTGGTGGGCACTACACAAAGAAGACATTTCCTTTGGATGCAAAAAATTTTATTAAATTCAAAGAAATGTATGGTTTGGAATAGACCAAATAAAATAATTTTTTATTCAACAAATGATTGTTAGATTTTTCATGTAATTTTATTGTTTGTCCTAAATAATTTATTGTTTATTTCTAAAAAGAAAGTTATTTCACTTGATTTCCTAATTTCATTAAAAAAGTTTAATAATTCTGTTTAGATAATTTTAAGAAATCTGAAAGTTTTTTATCGCAATTACTGAGGTTTTTAATATTTTATCGTGTTTGGGATTCTTTTCTCTTAACTTTTCTACTCAAATATTCCATCATTCTATGATGTGTTGTCATTCTTTATTTTTAATAACGATGGCTTGACTTCAACAATCATATGAAAATGAGTGATACCAACTAGTTGTGACGATATGCTTATAATGCATTCTTATAATAATCAAAAAACTTTCTTTTTCCATACTTACTGCTAATCGTCGAAAATAATGCAACAACAGTCAGTATGGTATGTATATTAACAAAATTTAATCAGTGACGTTATAATTGGGTGCTCTTGGATTAAACAAATTCTATTAGTTAGTTCAAACAATGGATTAAAATGGAAAACGAAATGTTTAAAATAATAGTTTTTCTCTCATCAAATAATATGCGATTTAATTCAACGAAACATATTTTGAAACATAATCAAATAATATATTGTTTGATTGAAAATCAAATTTTATTTTCTTTATGCAATGTTTTTTTTATTAAACAACATAGTCAAAATGTAAAATAATTAAATATATAGTTAAATAATTATATATAATTAAATAATATAGTTAAAATGTAATTATAAAATATAATGGAATAAAATAAACTTACTACTTGATATAAAATTATATCTGAGTTCACAACAAATCCCTAAGTCAAATAAACAAATTTTGAATTCAAAGAAACCGTTCTTTCTGTGAAGCCAAGTGATCCAAATGGTTCTTTTTCATCTTGTGTTAATACATACATAGAAAAACTATATTGTACAATATTACACAATAATACGATTTGTTTCGACCTAAGAACGATGCCGGCGAGACGGCACATAGCAGTCTAGTTTATTCGTTTGACTCGGAAGTCGCTTTGTAGTCGTCTACGTTTCTAGTGAAGCGCACGCGATGTCGGACAAGGAATTTTTGTCGCATATTTTTCATCATCAAATGTGAATTCCTCGCACGACGATATACGTCGTGAAGATGTTTCTTTTATTATGTGTGTGTGTGTGTGTGTGTGTGTGTGTGTGTGTGTGTGTGTGTGTGTGTGTGTGTGTGTGTGTGTGTGTGTGTGTGTGTGTGTGTGTGTGTGTGTGTGTGTGTGTGTGTGTGTGTGTGTGTGTGTGTGTGTGTGTATTTATATACAGGGTGTCCCGCGTAAGACGAATCAAAAGAAAAATATAAGTACTCGTAGAATACATAAAAGTGAACAAAAATTATATAGGCCATTTTTCAAACAACCACGTAAAATTTCGAGATATTAATTAAAATAGTTGAGCATATCAGAGCGCGGCGACACGGCAGACGGGACATACGGCTCGCCGCGGCCGGCGAACAAAATGAATGATAGCTTGCGAGCCTATCTTATAGGCAGAGAGATGGGCCGTTTGGCATACTGAAATGTGTAGCTCCGTGTGTGCGTCCGTGTACGTGTGCGTTCTTCCATTTTCTTCGCCGACCGCTGCAAACCGTATGTCCCGCCTGTCGCGTCGTGCATTTCAATTTGTCCAACTATTTTAATTAATATCTCGAAATTTTACGTGGTTGTTTGAAAAATGATCTATACAATTTTTATTCACTTTTATGTGTTCTACTTGTATTTTTATTTTGGTTCGTCTTACGCGGAACACCCTGTATATATATATATATATATATATATATATATATATATATATATATATATATATATATAGTATATATACAGGGTGTCCCGAAGTCCCATGATGACCCTTGGTAAGCACGTAGAACGGATTGAGGTGAACAAGAAAGTTCTATGCCGTTTTGCGATATTCGCAATAGTTTTTAAGAAATTAATTATTTTGTCTCAACAAATTAGCGTACAGAAAGCGGCAGCGAAAAGAAAGATGCCTTCGGCCGACGTGCGACCGTGACACTCGCGAATCGTATCTCGCCGCGTCCCTCCGCCCATAATTACGAGACATAGCGAGTCTGCGAAACAACCAAGCGTTTTGGTCAAAGCCTAAAATAGTTTTATATTTCGGCTTTTGACTGATGTGTTTTTAGTCAATCCTAAGACTAACATAGTTGGTCAAAGTTAAAAACTAAAAAAAGATTACGGTAAAACTCCTGTTTAGGGGAAGCATCTCCATAATAATCGTGTCCTTTATATATATTATACATATTATCTGAATAACTCAGAATGGATCTTAGTCGTCTTGCTTGTTGTTTATTAAAAAGTTATAAACAAAAGAAGTTACATAAATAAGATATAATTTTTCACCTAGAGGTAATGATTACGTTTTAGATCTGACACTGCGTGAAAGAGGTGTTGACTGCGTCTTAGATCTGGCATCTCTGGGCCTATAAAATAGACGCGCGAGCAATCAACCATTTTCTTCGCCGGCCGCGGCGAACCGTATATCCCGCCTGCCTCGTCGCGCGCTTTGATTAGCCCATCTTTCGGCACATCTTATGCGAGACACTCTGTGCGTGCGTGCGTGCGCGCGCGCGCGCGTATGTATGCATATATATGTATATGTGCGTATGCATGTGTATATATATATATATATATATATATATATATATATATATATATGTATATATGCGTATATATGCCTATATGTGTGCAAATGTATGCGTGTATGTGTGTATGCTGTGTGTGCACGCGAATGTGGGTACTTGAGCGCAATAAAGAATTTTCTTGTAGGCATATTCTTTGTAGGCATATTACTTCTATAAATGTTCAAAGTGTCTCTTTTCTATGACTTGATAATGTCCTTGATGAACATAAAACGAACACACACATACATACCCACGCACACATACACATGCGCACGCGCACACACATGCAAAAGAGGTATAATCTGACCGTGCAATCTCCACGCGGTACATTTTTTTTATTATTTATTGTGGACACTCCCGGTGGGCATCTCCCCATCCTATTGATGGGACCGGAGGATAGTACCGGAGTCTTACCGGTTAAAAAACTCCCTTCCTCTCACTTCCTGCGTCATCGCAGGGATGCAAACGGATATCGCCACGCGGTATATCTTAAATAATGCTAATGCCATCGGTACTGTCACTTTTAAGCCTTATAATCTAACTTAAAATCTAACAAATTTAATTGTATCTAACAAAAAATACTTAATTATAGTGTTTTGGAAATCTCCCAATGTAAGCTACAAGAATATGCAATAAAAAATAGGAGATTTCACTTAAAAAATCAATATAATCTTAACCTGACCTTGGCAACGCCATTCAAGATTAAATTATTACTGAATGTGTCTTTTTAAACCATACAACTTTCGTCTGAAACTCGTTTTTCCAAAATATATATTTTTATGAGATGTTTGAGTGTTTCTAGACTTTTGTCCCCCTCTATATGTATATCCATTCTGTATATTCTTTGGATGTACGATGGACAATTTGAAGGCAGCAACTGAAGATAAACGTCCGGGTTTAACCAAACAAAAAAGTGTTGTCTTTCATGACAACATCTATACTTCGATGCAAATGCAACGCAAAAGCTTAGGAAATTAAACTAGAATATTCTATTACACCTGTTGTATTCTTCCGATATTGCTGCATCAGATTATCACTTGTTTCGTTCGTTACAAAACAGTTTGAACGAAAGAAAATTCGTGTCTTTTTACGACGTCACGACAAAATTATGTTTCTTCATTCTTAAACGAAGAACCAACCACTTTTTATGATAGAGAAGTATGGCCGAGAAATAATAGAAAACAATGGAGATTACGTGATAAATCGTTTTTAATAAAAGTATTTGATGCATTTCTCTATCACAAAATGCATCAAAATTTTTTTATTAATAATGTATGATATGTGTGTGATTTTTGCACTAACAATGTATATATAATATGATATATATATATATATATATATATATATATATATATATATATATAATACGTAAATACATATTATATATCGTAATGTGTATCCATTTCATGTACATGAAATATATACGCATTGCATATACAGGATATTACTTGCGCATTATGGAGCATACAGTATATAATGTATATAGGAAATATTTAATGTTGTATATATGAAGTGTTTCTCGTTTATTTTCCGTTGTTGAATGTAAATCACGCATGCAATTAAGTGTCAGATGTACCAATAAGAGTTAATCGTTAGAAAGGGCTAATTAATATAAACGCGCGCACAATATAATTAATAACATATTTTAATTTTCGTATTTTCGCAAAGTGATAACAGAGATTCTTGTAACTAGCACCGTCATGTCATTTTCCGAAGGAATATCGCAATCGTTGATAAATACATGACATGCAATAATGAATGGAAGTTTCGCATTATTTATTCGTCGCAAATGCATTGTGTGTGTAACAAGTGTCAGAGATATCGAATCGAACAACAAGTAGCAATCGTGGAATGCTAATTAATTGGCATGGTCGCGACTAACTCTCACATTGTACGTATTTTTTGAAGTCTTAATTTGACACATGGAGTGCCATTTTTTCGTTTTCACTTATTCAAATTCCGTAAAAAGTGCTAATAAAAATCTAAGAATATATTTTTAAACATATAACATAGTGAAATTTTCATTTAATATCTCATTTTATTGTAAATATGAAGAGAAAGACAATAAAAACATAAGAATACGTAGAAATGAAATAGAACTTTCTAAAAATAAATTTAAGAAATTAATATTCTAGGATGCTGTTTTCAATATTTGAATTTTTAAGAAAAAAATATTACACATTTCAATTCGTCAAGAGATACAATTATTTAAATATATATCACAAAATATATCATTTTTTTCAGTCAAGAGGCAAATAAAATAATGAATAACTTCAAGATTTTGTAGTATTAATCTATTATAATATTGATTTTATTAAAATTACTGCAAATTTAAATCTACGTTAATTTTAAAATAAATTTAAATTAATTAAGCTTAAATTTAAATTATATAAAAGTATCTAAATCCTTTTTTGTATGCTCGTGATTGAAATCTAATAGTACAGAAATCTTCATCATATACAATATAGCCAGAAATAAATAAGTCAGAAATAAACACATATATAACGCTTTTTATATATTTAAGTAAAAAATTGAAATATAACAAAAGTTCATCTTCATTTTACATTTTTATATCTTTTAATTTGTTATATTGGAGTTAAAAACGATTTTAAAGTAATATTGCCTTTTCTATATGAAATTATATTATCTTTATATGAAATTATTTATTATTATTTTTAATTAAAATGGTTCAACTGTGTAAACTTAATTGTATTTGTATAACTAATTGTTGACATATTCTATTCCTCTAAATATGATAGAATAAATAGCGCTTTCCGTAAAACGGTATCGTACCGTACCAGAACTAATATATAGCTAGAATAGGTCAGGCTGAGTAATGAAATCGGTGTCTTTTTTTAAACAATCACGTAAAATTTCGAGTTATTAAATAAAGTAGATGGGCTAATCAAAGCACAGTGATGCGGCAGGCGGGACATACGGCTCGCCGCGACCGGCGAAGAAAATGGACGATTGCTCACGGGCCTATCTCATTTGGTAGCTGCTAACAAACGGCCCACCTCTCTGGCCTATGAGATAGGTGCGCAAACAATCGTCTATTTTCTTCGCCGACTATGGCGAGCGGTATGTCCCGCCTACCGCATCGCGGCGCTCTGATTAGCTCATCAACTTTATTTAATAACTTGAAATTTTACATAATTGTTTAAAAGGTACCGATTCCATTGCTTACTCCAACCTATTCTAGCTATATATTAACTCTGAAACGATACGAGAATCTTTAGAATACATATACAGGATATCCGAAACCTTTCTTGACACAATTCATAGGAAAGTAAGATGGATTAAACGGAATAGAAAAGTCAAATATCATTTTGCAAAATTTGCAATAATTTTCGAGTAATTAATTATTTTGTCTGAGCAAATAAGCGCTCGGGCCGGCGCGCGCTCGGTTGTGTACGAGACACAGCTATGGACGTAGTTATGGACGGAGGGACGCAGCAAGTCGCGATTCGCGTGTATCACGGTCGCGCGCCAGCCCGAGCGCTTATTTGCTCGCACAAAATAATTAATTACTCGAAAACTATTGCAAATTTTGCAAAATAATATTTAACTTTTCTATTACATTTAATCCGTCCTATTTTCCTAATTGTGTCAAGAAAGGTTTTGGAACCCTATATACATATTCAATGTATATATATATATATATATATATATATATATATATATATATATATATATATATATATATATAT
>NW_022639529.1:619877-623287 GCF_010583005.1 Odontomachus brunneus | reverse complement strand
TATATATATATATATATATATATATATATATATATATATATATATATATATATATATATTCAATATTAAAAATAATTAAAATATTTTCATTTAAAAACCAAGACAATAAGAATATCCAGGGTTAAGTACGTGGTATTTTTACCTTACTGTAAATATATAAATCGAATATTGTTTTATAATTATAACAATATTTTATTAATTTGTAACAAACTAAATATATTTTTCAAGTTGTCGTTTTATGATACGCAAGTTATATAATATGCTATATAATATGCTAAAAAACTAATTTATATTTATAGTTCCTCCTAAGTTACTGTACTACTTTGCAATTATTTATTAATTCATAAACCAGGAAAGAAGTTGTCAATATGTCTCACAAGCTTGCTTTATCACATACAAGCAATTTTATATCAAAAAGGCTAAGTTATATATGGTATCTGAAAGAAATGTTATTATGTACTTTTATATTGCACATATTCTGTATATTCTCATCTTGAAAAAACTTCTTATGTAAATATATAACATATAACAAATAACGAGCAAAAATTTCATTTATACACAGTGTCCCAATTATTTCCTCCGCAGTTGTTGTGGGAACGTAAAACGGATTGAAGTGAACATAAAAATCCTGTACAGTTTTGCGATATTTGCAATAATAATCGAGATATTAATTAGAGAAGATTGGTAAATGATCGCACGCGATATGATAAATGAGCTGTAGTGGCAATATATGCTGTTGTATGCTTGTATATTAAATCAAATTGGACAGAAAAATCTTTTATTATTTTGCAAATAGTTATGTAGATTTTTAGTTATTAATGAAAGAAAATTGTTACATAATTACGCGCAATACTGCATAAATCTTCTTTAATTAACATCTAAAAATCTATATGTTGCAATATAATAGAGGACTTTTTTGTTTAGTTTGACTAGTTTGACTTTTTTGTTTAGTTTGACTTGATGTATAAGTATACAACGGCAGATGGCGCCACTACAGCTCATCCACCATATCGCGAGTGATCATTCACTAATCTTCTTTAATTAATATCTTGAGATTTATTGCGAATATCACAAAACTGTATGGGACTTCTATGAACACCTCAATGCGTTCTACGTTTCCACAAAAATTGCGGAGAAGAGTCCAGGACATCCTGTATAACAAATAACAAAATACATAACAAATTTCCTTATATTTTTTAGTATTTCTTCTCACTTTCGACATATCGAAATCTTACATGTTTGCGTTGATAATCCGAAAGACTTAAGCAAAAAGCGCGCGACCCGACGGATCGATGACACAGATCAGGAAGTACATGTAAAAAGATCCTACGGGCGCGAGAGTTATCGTGATTCGGTCGTCGAGCACGTAGTCGTGCGTCATCGTTTCCGTCATAAAACACCGCGCGGCGCGCATCGAGCGACCGATTCTAGTTTCATGTCACCTCCTCCGTTACACGGTATACTGTATAACCGTCGTCGACGAATAGCGACGCCTATTTCACAACGGCGAATATTGTTATTCACTCGTAGGAGGCCAATATGGCGAGGAAAAAAGAAATATATCGGCTCGCCGATACCAGATCTATGCGAATTGCCTTAGACGCGTGTCGGTTTGCAAAGTCATCCGACAACCTGATTCGCTTCTGCGTTCAGCTGCGTGATTAACGGGGATTCAGCTGCGAATCGGTTCACGTACAGCCTGGATACGGTTGAAGACGCAAGCAGCGGCGACAAGAAACGCAGCGTGCCGCCACCGCGCACCGTTGTACGCGAAATTGATTTTCAACGCGCGGCACGACGGGCAGAGATGAGGCGTATTTTGACGATGACGCGACGATTATCCCTCCTACGCGACGGCGGGGTAGAAGTCGGGCGCGATCTCTCGAAAAAACGTGCTGCTTCATTAATTTCTTCGACACGCCGACGGGGCAACGTGCACCGTCAGGCAAAAGTTGTTCGTCGATTTCGGAGACACGCATTGACACACGGATGCTTTCCTCGTGAAGCTCGAGTTCCCACTTGAGCAAGGCTTTTCTTTCATCACTACGTCAATCACGTTACGGGTTATCACGCTAAAACACAGAAAAATTGCAAGTAAACACAAATAAACGCAGTTCTCTTTTAGAGCTTGCGTCAAAACGCGAAAACGCACTTTTGAAATTGTTTATGAAAAACGTAAATTAAAAAATTATAATAGCTATCGCAGATAGGTTCGTAATCTCATTGTCTCAATTATATTTCGTTTCTATTTCGGATGTGTTTATATTTCTTACTCTCTAAAGTACAATCAGTATATTCTTCACTGATGCTAACGAAAGATGCTATACTTTTAATTATATATATTAAGGGAATGCCAGACATGAAAACTTTACCGACATAACATTGACTTTTTTTTTATAAAGTTTACGTCTTGTTGCTTGCACATAATTATAAATGTTTTTACACAACAAAAGTGCATGCAAAAATAAATTGGAGCATTACTCAATATGTGACGAAAACGAAAAAAATAAGTTTTAATTTAAATTTTGAGCTGTTAGTGCAATATTTGTTTAATACAAATATTCTACAGATTATATACCGAAACTGTAGACTTTTCAATCAGGAAAATTTCAAAGATCACTACTACACTTTCAAAATTTAGTTTTAATGCCAAAAAAGATACGAAAAGTTTGCAGAAAAGTTTATTACTCGCGGATAGGTTCAACTATGATAAAGTAGAGCGAAAAATTAGTTCACGGATATTTTTCGAGATGGCACCGTACTTTTATCGCACTATTCACAACGTCCGAATATTCAGAAGGAATATAAATAAATAAATAAATAAATATATATATATATATGTGTAGTTTCTTCAGAGTCCACGCAACTGTTTATCGCAACGATGATAATAACTGAACAAAGACGAAAAAATCGTAAAAAAATCGTCGTAACGGTACACCCGAGTTGCTTTCCTACGCGTAATAGCAATAACTAAATAATAACCGAATAAATTAAATAATAAATAAAAAAGTAATAATATTCGAATATTAAATAGTAGTGATAATAATATCTGCTCGACAATCGTGTAATAATATCCGCGAGTGAATAATAACGGAATAACGATGATCGAATAATCGATAATAACAATGAATAACAATAACTGAGCAACGGCAATAATAACTGATTAAAGGCGAGGTAAAGAAATTGTCGTAACGGCACGCCCGAGTTGCTTTCCTACGCGTAATAGCAATAACTAAATAATAACCGAATAAATTAAATAATAAATAAAAAAGTAATAATATTCGAATATTAAATAGTAGTGATAATAATATCTGCTCGACAATCGTGTAATAATATCCGCGAGTGAATAATAACGGAATAACGATGATCGAATAATCGATAATAACAATGAATAACAATAACTGAGCAAC
>NW_022639529.1:619755-619867 GCF_010583005.1 Odontomachus brunneus | reverse complement strand
GACAATTTCTTTACCTCGTCTTTCATCAGTTATTATCGTCGTTGCCCAGTTATTGTTATTCATTGTTATTACCGATTATTCACTACCGATTATTGTTATTATCTACTCGCGG
>NW_022639529.1:618480-619745 GCF_010583005.1 Odontomachus brunneus | reverse complement strand
ATGCGTAATAGCAATAATTAAATAATAACCGAATAAATTAAATAATAATCGAATAAAGAAGTAATAATACTGGAATATTCAATGTATGATGATAATATTTGATCGACACTGAGGAATTCGATCGCGATGTTTCTCTATCTAACAAGTAAAAACGTAAATGAAACGCGGTAATTATCTATCACGGTAAAGCCCGCAACACCTGCTTGTGTGAGGAACACGCGTCTCAATTTGTCTTAATTATCGCTTCAATAGTCGCGAAGTACTTTTTTTATGAATAACGAGTAATAATGATGAATTACTTTTAAAAAGTAATCTTTCCCATTTTACTATCTTACATCTCTCTATTTCTATCTTCTTGCTTCGTTTCTATTTTCTGTTCCTTTATGTTCCTTATATATTTCTTATATGCACAAAATGATACACGTGATCAATTCAGCACATTTGTAAAAATGTCCGGATGCTTTCTTTTAACGCAAACAACAAATATAAATTTTGCTACGTTCATTTTATGGTTGTTTATTGATTGTTCGTGCTGAGAAGGAAAGCGTTCAAACATTTTTACAAGTGAGCTTAATTGATCACGAGTGTCTTTTTGTGTATATATTTTTTATCTCCATGTATATCGTTATACATAAAATTGGAATACGATTTCTTACTTCTGACATCATTAAACAAGGACAGTCTTAGCGAGTTATAACACGGTCGGCGAGTTGCTTTGCGCTAACACTGCTTCGCGACACTCCCGTGTCGCTTGATATGTGCTAATCGGGACACTCCCGCTGTCCCGCCATCTAACAGAGAAACATAGTCAACTGATACTTTCTGTATAGACACGATGACGATCCCGCCATCTAACGGAGAAACATAGTTAACTGACATTTTCTGTATGGAGACGACGACGACGACGACGACGACGTTCTTACGTGTAAATACCTGATTTCTGACTTTGAGCTAAGATATCTCAGCTTCTAGAGCACGTAGAGAAAAAGTAAAGACAGTTTTATCAATTAATGTAAATCACTGGCGATCATGAGCGGCGTCATAAAGAACGTTTAAGAACAATACACCTCGCTTACGTTAGACTTTCGTTGGTACACAGACTGATCTAGCCTTAACGTATACTATTACTCTTTTCTAAAGCTCATAATGTATTTTTTACGAGAAGTTTTAAAATGACATAACTTAACTCGGAAATGACAAGGTGGTGTATGGGCGTAACCTAAACGGTACATTTTGATGTACCAAGGAATTGATTAAATCCATCC
>NW_022639529.1:616753-618470 GCF_010583005.1 Odontomachus brunneus | reverse complement strand
GTTATTACCAATTATTCCATCATTATTATTTCTTTATTATCCACTTATGGATATTATCACACGATTGTCGAGCAGATATTAATATCATTATCATTTAATATTCAAGTATTATTACTTCTTTATTCGGTTATTATTAATTTATTCGATTATTAATTAATTATTGCTATTACGCGTAGGAAAGCAACTCAGGCGTGCCGTTACGACAATTTCTTTACCTCGTCTTTCATCAGTTATTATCGTCGTTGCCCAGTTATTGTTATTCATTGTTATTACCGATTATTCACTACCGATTATTGTTATTATCTACTCGCGGATATTATCACACGATTGTCGAGCAGATATTATTATCATTACTATTTAATATTCGAGTATTATTATTTCTTTATTCGATTATTATTTAATCTTTTCGGTTATTGTTTAATTATTGCTATTATGCATAAAAAAGCAACTCGGGCGTGCCGTTACGACAATTTCTTTACCTTGTCTTTAATCAGTTATTATTGCTGTTACCTACTTATTATTATTTATTGTTATTCGATTATTCGATCATCGTTGTTCAGTTATTATCCGCTCGCGGCTATTATCACACGATTGTCGATCAAGTATTATTATCACTACCATTTATTATTCGAATATTATTACTTTTTTAGAACAATTAAAATAATATCTGCTCGACAATCGTGTGGTAGTAGCCGCGAGTGGATAGTAACTGAATAACTATGATCGAATAATCGGTAATAACAATGAACAACAATAATTGGGCAACGGCAATAATAACTGATTAAAGACGAGGTAAAGAAATTTGAGTAACGGCACACCCAAGTTGCTTTCCTATGCGTAATAGTAATAATTAAATAATAACCGAATAAAGAAGTTATCTATGCGTAATTGCAATTATTAAATAATAACCGAATAAATAATGATCGAATAAAGAAGTAATAACATTTAAATATTAAATGGTACTGATAATAATATCTGTTCGACAATCTTGTGATAATTACCATCAGTTGATAAGAACGAAATGATGATAGCCGAATAATCGGTAATAACAATACCTGGGTAACAGCTCTAACAAAAACAACTAGGCTGGGAGCCTAAAAAACATAAACACAGGATAAAAACAAGAATAACTTTGTTTTTCGTGTCTCGAGCTAGACGATATGATCGGCTTAGTTGTTCATTCGCTCTCATCGAACGCGGGTATTCATTCACGACGTGAATATCACACGTTCTCAGTCAAAACTCGCGCATACCCGCGCTTCACGATAACGCTTCTCGATCTTTGTATTTTAAAAACGAGTCGTGCTCTTACTCTTTGTCTTTTCCCTTTCTTTTTCCAACTACAATTTCAAATTTCTTTTTTAGAAATGTTAACCGATAAAGAAAAGATAATGCTGTTTCTTTATCGAAAACTTGGAGATCATATTAGATCATACGAAGAAGAAACTGATCTACACATTCAATGCTGCATATCCTGATCGCAATTTTATTTCTAAATCCACCGTTCAGAAGACAGTGATACGTTTTTACGAAACAGAAACAGTTAAAGACCGAAATCCTTCCAAACCTCATAACTTTAAATATGCCTAATAAAAAAATACTTTATTATAGGTTTCTGGAAAGCCCTTGAAATAAACTACAAAAACGTGTAATAAAAAGTGAGGGGTCCAATTTAAAAAATTCAATTTGACTTTCGTATGACCTTCATCCTCCACCA
>NW_022639529.1:616530-616743 GCF_010583005.1 Odontomachus brunneus | reverse complement strand
TTCATTGTTATTACCGATTATTCACTACCGATTATTGTTATTATCTACTCGCGGATATTATCACACGATTGTCGAGCAGATATTATTATCATTACTATTTAATATTCGAGTATTATTATTTCTTTATTCGATTATTATTTAATCTTTTCGGTTATTGTTTAATTATTGCTATTATGCATAAAAAAGCAACTCGGGCGTGCCGTTACGACAATT
>NW_022639529.1:616300-616520 GCF_010583005.1 Odontomachus brunneus | reverse complement strand
ATATATATATATATATATATATATATATATATATATATATATATATAACATTACTATTCCTTATTACCCGACATTGCTATTTTTATTTTTTCATGGTGTACTATGGGAATGTACATCATTTGACATTTGAACAAAGATATAGGTTGCATCTCGAAATTCACTGGCAGTACTACGAGTGCCGTTCTGAAATGCGCGACAGTAAGCTTCTAAAACACTTTAA
>NW_022639529.1:616091-616290 GCF_010583005.1 Odontomachus brunneus | reverse complement strand
TTGATGTACCAAGGAATTGATTAAATCCATCCAGAACCTCATCCGTTCAGCCGTTATAGTCGAACGCGAAATCTTGCCTGTGTTCAACTAAAGTCGACGCGTAAGTATACACGGTCGGCCGCGAGTTGCTTCGCGCTTGCCTTAGCTTCGCGACACTCCCGTGTCGCTTGATCCGACTGTGCGTCTCCCCCCCCCCCCC
>NW_022639529.1:614096-616026 GCF_010583005.1 Odontomachus brunneus | reverse complement strand
TCATGCCGCTCAGTCAACGGCCCGAGCGGTACGTTACAACGGTCGGTTTGTTGAGCCTAAAGTTTTTGTTAGAGCCATTACTTAGGTATTGTTATTACCAATTATTCCATCATTATTATTTCTTTATTATCCACTTATGGATATTATCACACGATTGTCGAGCAGATATTAATATCATTATCATTTAATATTCAAGTATTATTACTTCTTTATTCGGTTATTATTAATTTATTCGATTATTAATTAATTATTGCTATTACGCGTAGGAAAGCAACTCAGGCGTGCCGTTACGACAATTTCTTTACCTCGTCTTTCATCAGTTATTATCGTCGTTGCCCAGTTATTGTTATTCATTGTTATTACCGATTATTCACTACCGATTATTGTTATTATCTACTCGCGGATATTATCACACGATTGTCGAGCAGATATTATTATCATTACTATTTAATATTCGAGTATTATTATTTCTTTATTCGATTATTATTTAATCTTTTCGGTTATTGTTTAATTATTGCTATTATGCATAAAAAAGCAACTCGGGCGTGCCGTTACGACAATTTCTTTACCTTGTCTTTAATCAGTTATTATTGCTGTTACCTACTTATTATTATTTATTGTTATTCGATTATTCGATCATCGTTGTTCAGTTATTATCCGCTCGCGGCTATTATCACACGATTGTCGATCAAGTATTATTATCACTACCATTTATTATTCGAATATTATTACTTTTTTAGAACAATTAAAATAATATCTGCTCGACAATCGTGTGGTAGTAGCCGCGAGTGGATAGTAACTGAATAACTATGATCGAATAATCGGTAATAACAATGAACAACAATAATTGGGCAACGGCAATAATAACTGATTAAAGACGAGGTAAAGAAATTTGAGTAACGGCACACCCAAGTTGCTTTCCTATGCGTAATAGTAATAATTAAATAATAACCGAATAAAGAAGTTATCTATGCGTAATTGCAATTATTAAATAATAACCGAATAAATAATGATCGAATAAAGAAGTAATAACATTTAAATATTAAATGGTACTGATAATAATATCTGTTCGACAATCTTGTGATAATTACCATCAGTTGATAAGAACGAAATGATGATAGCCGAATAATCGGTAATAACAATACCTGGGTAACAGCTCTAACAAAAACAACTAGGCTGGGAGCCTAAAAAACATAAACACAGGATAAAAACAAGAATAACTTTGTTTTTCGTGTCTCGAGCTAGACGATATGATCGGCTTAGTTGTTCATTCGCTCTCATCGAACGCGGGTATTCATTCACGACGTGAATATCACACGTTCTCAGTCAAAACTCGCGCATACCCGCGCTTCACGATAACGCTTCTCGATCTTTGTATTTTAAAAACGAGTCGTGCTCTTACTCTTTGTCTTTTCCCTTTCTTTTTCCAACTACAATTTCAAATTTCTTTTTTAGAAATGTTAACCGATAAAGAAAAGATAATGCTGTTTCTTTATCGAAAACTTGGAGATCATATTAGATCATACGAAGAAGTAACTGATCTACACATTCAATGCTGCATATCCTGATCGCAATTTTATTTCTAAATCCACCGTTCAGAAGACAGTGATACGTTTTTACGAAACAGAAACAGTTAAAGACCGAAATCCTTCCAAACCTCATAACTTTAAATATGCCTAATAAAAAAATACTTTATTATAGGTTTCTGGAAAGCCCTTGAAATAAACTACAAAAACGTGTAATAAAAAGTGAGGGGTCCAATTTAAAAAATTCAATTTGACTTTCGTATGACCTTCATCCTCCACCAAAAGGCAAATTTTTAGCCATCATTAGGTACATTTTATTAAGCCCTACAACTTTGCTACTTACATATTTTTCGCTACAGTTGATCCTTTTCGAGATATTTGACCGTTTCCGGACTTTTTGCCAA
>NW_022639529.1:595673-608763 GCF_010583005.1 Odontomachus brunneus | reverse complement strand
CTCGCGAAGTGAGACATTTGCAATAGAAACATGGCAGCGTCCATGGAAGAGCTGTACCTTATAAATGCAGAAAATAATAAAGCCTAAAATAAGTACTAGACTCCACGATAACGTGTGCAATACTAGTATAATAACTATAGTTTTTTCCCTTATTTTAATAATATGGGAAATAATTTTATATTATTATTAATAATAATATCGAAATTAAATAAAACTTTGGTCATGTACAATACCACATGATATCATCAACTGTTGCGATATTCATAGCTTTGTTCCGTTTTCTCTGTTCACAGTAAATCGACAGTACTTACACTTATGAAAACGGAACGCTCGTGTCAGCGTACTACAATGACGTTATGCTTGCAATACTGACAGTGAATATCGGAACGTAGTCATATTACATTGAAGCTGCATCTTAATTTTATATTATATGTAACGAAGGGCGACTACGAATTCGTGGAATAAATTGACTACTACATACAAGTTTGAAACGTGACCTAATGAAGGTTACAAAACACAGAAAATTTAAAACAGAATATAGACGAACTCGTATTGATCTGATTTTTTGTAAGTTAGATTAGGGCGAGATATCAAGCGGTAATAATTTCACTTCTGAATGACTACGACATTTAACAGACTAGAAATCGTATTTCTTATTATCCGACCATTCCTTAATACCCGGAATTCCTCTATATTTATTTCAACACGTTGCTTGCTTCCAGCGAAAATGGAAATTTCGCAAAAGTCTTGATACGAATTTAAAATTGCTTAATTTACACAGCGAGAGGAAGAATTATCAGCATGTCTTATGAGGTTGCTTTTTCAATTGCGAACGATGTCACAGGAAAAGCTCATTCATTTCGCGAGAAAAAATGTAGCTTTCCCGTGAGAAAAAACGCGGCTTTCCCGATTCTGACATCGTAATCCGAGTCGGGAATGGTAACTATATTCGTTTCTTTTGCCCCTCGTACTCGCAACTTCCCGACTACGTTAATAGTAATTGCGGAGAAATAGCTTGAAAAAAATTAACTTCCATTTCCTCCGCGAATAATTGTAGCTTTCGACCGCCCACCTGCCCGTTCGTCCGTCTGTCCGTCCGTTGAGTTTTTCATTCCTTCGAGGAACCTGTTGACGGATGTAATTCAAGACAACCGACTTGAGCGACCGCGACTTTATTCGTCAGTAAGCAAGGACGAAAGAAAGGCAAATAGCTCCCAGCAGTTTATTAAAGCAGCAGTTGTAACGATCGCGTTCCCTTCTCTGTCCCTTTAGAGAATGATTGTACTACACAAGTAACATCGAAGACATACACACACACACACACACACACACACACACACACACACACACACACATACAGTGTCGAAAGTAACTCTCTTTCTCTCTCCTTCTCTCTCCCCCTCTCTCTCTCTCTCTCTCTCTCTTTCTCCCTTTCTCTCTCACCCTCTCTCTCTTCCCCTGTGGCGGTGCCGAAACTCGAAATCCTCTATTAGGTGTACAGTGCGTTGGATTTCCTCTTATCGCGCTGGTATTTGCTGAGAAATGGATCAACTGTACGCCGTGCGCTGTAAACGTCTTTGGCAAACACGCTGCTGCTACTACTACCAGGTAGAAGCGGCGGCGGGCTCTCTTCCCGGCACGAACGTTTACCCAGGCACGAACGTCACTTGATAGAACTTCGAAAAGCCGGAGATATACAACTTCCTTGGCCTACGACATGAGACTCTTCCCTCGGAGTTAACTATTCGACCGTCTGAATTATGAGCTTGATATACGAATTTCCGCACCAAGTAATTACAGCACAGGGAAAATAAGCGTAGCGCTCTGGCGCGACAGTAGATACGAAATCGTCCCGCCGCGTAATGGAATAATAAAAGAGATACAGCTGAAATATTAAAGGAAAGGGAGAATACAATCGTTAATTCACACGCTCAGACGTGCTGAGGTCTCTTAAATAATCACAAGAATCGTGTAATGAAACGTTCAAGCGCGACTCATCTTCTCTAAAGGTCAAATATGTTCGAAATAACAACAAGCTCTCTAGGGGAAGGGACAGGGGGACTCAACATTAATCATAATTTTTCCGAATTTACTATGACGACTGTGGGACAGATCACGGTATTTCGCGTGTATGATTAACCGCATGATAATTATTGTGCCAGAATTTTCGTGAGCAGCAAGAATAATGTCCCGGATCGAAAGGGCGGCCACTACATATTATTTTTATTACTTTTAAGAGAAACGTACAATTTAGCTTTGTATTATTGATATCTCACTATTGAATATTATCGTTTTGTCGACTTATATGTAGCGAGCAATTCTGTTATAACTAGTTATTATAATTAGTCAAGAAACCAAAAATATCTCTCATAATTCTCTTAAAAAATTAAAAAAGAAACAAAAATATATATATATAAATTGCCTAAAAGAATCACAACCGCTTCTTTGGCATGACATAATATAACAATTATTTTTAAATAATTATTAATTTATTATTCGTGATATAGTTAATAAATATTTTGGCCAAATATGATCTTCTCTTCAGTACATTATAATATCATACATCACATCTCAAAATAAATCAATACCAGTTCAATATAAATACAAATTACTTAATTATTACATTGATTTAATAAATCAATATAGATACCAATTACAAAATATTCAATAGAAAGCACATATAATCGTTAAATATTTTGTCACAATTTTTTGTCAAACAAGTCGATAATTACACTCAAATTTTTTAATAAAATTCGCAAATTTATTCAAGACATCAATAAGAAGATATATATATATATATATATATATATATATATATATATATATATATAGTGTTGAAAAAAAAGGGTCACATATTTTGATAGCAGGTAGTATTGATCAAAACAAGAAGAAAAGGTCTAATTAACATGGGTCCTAAGACTAATATCTTCTAAGATACAAACTATTTTGTTATTTGAGCTCTTTGTTATTTTCTTATTAGTCGTGTCATCTTTAGAATGTAATGAACAAAGGAGTAGGGGAGAGTGGGGTACAATGGGGATATCTTTTTTCTAGGTGCATTAAAAAATAAAAAATTAACAAAGAGAGATAAAGAAACAATTTTTATTTTAATATGAAATATAATCATTTATCTTCCATAAAAAAACTGAAGTAAAGAAACTGAATGTATGATAACAAAATAAAAACTCTTTTTTTACAAAAAAACAAAAAATTTTAATGCTGACTCAGCATTAGAGGAGGTGCTCTATGTGATTGCCATTCATTCGCACGCATGTTTCAGTCTTAGAGAATCACGCACTCTTTCAAATACATTTGGCTGGTCAGATATCCCCATTGTATACCACTCTCCCCTACTCCTTTGTTCATTACATTCTAAAGATGACACGACTAATAAAAAAATGACAAAGAGCTCAAATAACAAAATAGCTTGTATCTTAGAAGATATTAGTCTTAGGACCTATGTTAATTAGAACTTTTCTTCTTGTTTTGATCAATACTATCTGCTATCAAAATATGTGACCCTTTTTTTTCAACACCCTGTAAATATATGTGCAATAATAGATATAAGAAAGGAAAGACCAGATTTAAAAGTTACACATATCAGTTGTCACAAAATTTATATGCCACATAATAAATGCATATTTTTCTTTATAGTATAGATTGCTTCTATCATGTGTTAATTGGGTGTACAAAATGGTTTATAACAAAAATATCATATATGAGCACTTTTTCGGAAACAAAGAGTAAATTTTTTCTTGTCACTGTCTTTATTGATCTATTGGTTTTGGAATTTCTGGTCGCAATCTCTCTTTATTTACAAGAAATATTATGGGTTAGCTAATTGGATTATGGTTAGCTAATTGGGTTTAGCTGCATTTAGTTAACAGTTACTGCAATATAATTTATAAATATAATCTCTCTTATTCCAAATGACAATTCGAGTTAAGTTGATTAAAATTAAATGGGATTAGTTGTTACGCGTTGCGACTCTGTCACGCTATGACATGGCTTATACAAAAGAATAAAAACATACGCAATGATGTATTATGTTATACATGTCGCAAAAATGAGTTTGGGTAAGCTCTTAAAGAGAGAGAAAGCGAGATAGATAGATAGATAGATAGATAGATAGATAGATAGATAGATAGGTAGATAGAGAGAGAGAGAGAGAGAGAGAGCTCAAAATTATTATATATATTACAAAGTCTATAAGAACTATCTTCTGTAAGAATTATCTAATTATTATCTTCTTAGTTTAATGAGTGTTCGATAATCATAAGATATTACTAACTTTAATAAAACATTTAAAAGCACATAATTTGTCTTGTTTACATGAAAGACATGTGACAACCAATACTGAATATGGAGTGGATAATCATATTTGCACGACTTTATTTACAACTTAATAATTTTTTGTTTATAAATATATATAAGAATAATATTTTATTCTTTTACCTGAAATTTGTACCTATATAAAAATGTATATAATATTAAAAAATATCGCATATATCTTTGTCTTCATTAATATGTCAAGAATATGACAACCAGACCCGGTCTTCCCTATTCACTAACAACCACGATCTTTTCGATGTAGAAATTCCTTATCGACGACATAATATACAAGCCACCATAACCACCCACAAACTTAAAAGAGCGAGCTCTAACTAATTAGGAAAATTACTTTTTGTTTCGGATCTGATAGACCTTGCGGCCTCACCGCGAAGGCAGCTGAAGTTTTAATGGATGCGGATGGCATATCGGAGGATCCGGTTTGGGTCGAGCAGGACCGCCTCAAAGGTAGATTCAAAAACTCGCTATATTTCTCTCCTGAACCTTTAGCTATCCAAAATCGAGACACAGAAATTAGAATGACTATTATATCACAACCATAAAAGTTTAATTCATTGGCATCTCTATGCGCATTAGTTCGTTAAACCGAATCCGTAAATTTAACTAATCAAATTATTATTTTTTCTGTTTCTTGTAGATTTTTTAGATCTTATAGCAAAAAACGTGACCCAGTCTTAAGTTTGGAGCTATTTATTGCATCATAAATGAGAAAAGAAATTAATGTTTATAGTGGTAAATTTATTAAAATTGTTAGAAGAGAGAGAGAAAGAGAGAGATAAGTTCTTTAAGAATTATATTAGAGTCTAGTATTAATATATTATTAATATACGTTTGAAAATGCAATGGAGTCGCAATTTAACGACACGATGTGATGCTTTAGATCGTTAAAAAAATCAGAAAAATTTTATTTTAAAATAAAACACAATCAACGTTGTCATTTATTTGAACTGTACAAATTTCTGTCGAAAATTCTTTTCGATAATTACATCCTGAGAATAAAAGTACGATATTATAGCGCATATTGAAATGCAAAGTATTAACTCGTTATCGCGTAAACAACGCTCTTATGACGTATACCGCCGTTGTTACCGAGATGCTTAAAATAATGAGGAATATATATTAATCACGATTTATGTCACGATCGCCACACACAATGTTATAGTTTAATCATGAATTATATCGCTGGTATATTAAACAATGCAATAATACATGCGAAGGTAATTGGCCGCCAATATGAAAAGTTTCCGATAATTACGCGAAATTAACATCAATTAATTTAATAATCAATTTCTATTGTTAACGTGTAGGGTCGCGCTACGTAATGGGTCGAGCTACGTAACTTTATACAAATTAATTTAAAAAATAGTCGACGAATCTATAAACTCCGCTTTGCTACTATATCCTTCCCATTAGAATAATTAATCGCGCTATTGTCGCATGATAATCGATTAATAATGACATCGCGGCAATTTATGTCTTTCGCGGTAAATTAAATTTTTTGAAATAATTTTAACATATTATAGCCTTTTGCATATGCATCCCATTATAGTTCCGCTTCCTCGCGGCAAATCACCGCGACAGAGAAATCGGATGCATTTTAACGCAACATCAATCTGTTATATTTCAATATGAAAGATTGAATCACTTATATCTGTATGGAGAGAACGGATTCTTTAATTTATTACAAATTTTATTACATTCAAGGAAATTTGTCTTTAGGAAAGAATAGATGAAATAAACCAATTTCTTATTCAATAAATACGATCGTTTATCTCTTCAAATAATATCATAGTTTAGTCTAAATAAATTATTGTTTGGTTCAAAAAAGAATCGTCTCATTTAATTTCCTTATTTTATCATAAATATGTATAATTTTATTTAAATAATCTGAAAGAACTTGACAGTTCTTATTTTGCATTATTGGCGGCCTGTCTTTTTATTATTTTATAATGTGCATGTTTCTGCCTTTGTAATTTTCCATCCAAATTCTCTATCATCTCATGACATGTGTGCTATTATTCGTCCTTTCTTACGACTTGGGCTACTTGACTTCAACAATCGTATGGGAATCAGTGATGCCAAACGACTTTGACGATATATTTGTCGTACTTGTAGCATTATGTTTATACCGTCCAAAATATTTATAATAGACCAAAGGAACCTTTTCATATTTATTAATAATCATTAAAAACAATTAAATAACACTAAGTATGTAATAAATATTGATAGAATGTACATTAGCGAACTAATAACGCCATGATTACTCTTAAATTGTAACCAAACATCGTATTAGTTAGAGTTACTGTCCATATTACTGTTTATGCTACTGTTAGTGTGCCTTTATTTAAATAAGTCATAAAAAATCTAGCACAAATAAATAGAAAAAATTATTTCTTATTAAAGTTAATACTTTACTTAATTCTAAAAAATACTTTTTCCATTTATTTGTGTTAGTTTCCTTTGTTAGCTTATTTAAATATAAGGACATACTAATAGAAACAAGCACAGTAATATGGACAATTACATTAGTCCAAAAATAGATTCAAGTGAAAAATGAGACGTTTAAAATACTAATTTTTTTTTCCAATCGAATAATATGATTTAAGTCAATAAAGCGAAATTTTATTATTGTTTTTAATAATAGTGTTTTTCTCGATCAAACAACATGATTTGATCTAATAAAACACAAATCATATTCGATATAATAGTATATTGTCTCTTTCTCTCTCTCTCTCTCTTTCTCAGTCCAATGAATCACCAAGTCAAAAAAAATAAAAATACTAAATACAAAGAAACCATGTATTATATATATCTGATAATCAAATATTTTCACGTGCGCTTGGTGAATATGAAAATCGAAAGTTCGCTTTAGCATTCGCAATAGCGCTCGCTACGATATACTGTACGAGAATGTAATCCCCGGCGTGTTTAAAAATTAAGCAGAACGGCAGCAAGGCAAAGCAGTGGTATCTGTAAACGCGAAACTTTTAAATTATCAGACCGATACGGGGCATACGCCGGCACGTATACACACATACACACGCGCAAACGATTCGAACTTGTCCATGTAATCTGCTCGGCCTGTCGGAGGTTGGTTAGTTGTTGGATGAGAAAGGGGCAAAAAGTTCGAAAAAGGTTGCCCGGCGTGTAGGGACCAGTCAGTCCAAGTACTCGGCCAATCTGTCTATCGAGAGACCGGCTCATTTTTTTTCTCTTTCCTTAAACCCATTGTTCTCCCGTTAGATTCAACTTCCGCATCGATCGACCGCTGCGTGCGTCGAAACGTTTCCGGTTCTGCACGATACAATCGTTGATACATTACACGTATCGACAGACCTTTCGGTAAAATACTTGCCGAAAATTGTGCTTTAACGCAAGAAAAATTTCCTTTGGGATTAAGATCCACGCATACACAACGTGTGCGACTCTATCGCGCATTGTTGATTTCGTCTCTCGATTTCTAAAGTATCACGTAGAATAGGAGCAGCCGGTTTTGAGAAATACCGACATGGTTTTAAATAGTTAAGCACAACCGTCTTCAATTTTCTCTTCTTTGAAAATCAAGGCAATTTACAATTTGCCTGCACCACATAATTGGACGCTTTGTGAGTGTTGGAAATTGTATGCTCACCAATACGCGCTAAAGTCCACCGGAGCGACGTCCAAACATCCGGAGCGAGGTCCATCGGCGAAAGTCATCAGCCAACTCATCCGTGACGTCCAGCCTCCGTTCTACGTCGTCCCGCGTTGATTGTCTCACGTTGATTGCACTTCGCTACACTCGCGGCGCGATTGATATTCCCGTTTTAACGGCGTTTAACGAATTTAATTTCGACGCCATCAATGGGAAGCTTTGGCTTATCTCGGAACGGAATCTGCGAATTTGTTTAACGTAAAGCTAAATCGGAATCTGCAAGTCCGTTTAATGAACGTCTATCGCGGCACAATCAACTCCGTTGCACGTCGCGAACGCATTCTCGACTCGCGAATTGCGCGCGGGAAAAATTGCGAGTTTGATCGCGGCAATCGTGAAAAAATCAACCTATCCAAATTATTTTTTAACGAATAAAATAAAAAGCTGTAGATATTTAATTTAATTTAACGTTCATGGAAGCACAAATTTATCTTCTTCTTTTACTGTTACATAGAAAAAAGAATATCCTTGTTTGAAAAAATCTTTATTATTGACATTTTAAAAATAAGATTAATGTCAAAAGATTATATAGCGTTGCACAAAGATAAATTAGTCTTCAATTAAGACGAATATAGTCAAATTAACACAATTATTTTCTCATATACAGAGTATCTGGCACAAGACACGCAAGATAATTTATATAAATAGATTAGGTCAAAGTGGACAAAATATTCCTCTAGTGTTTTCCAAAAACGACCACTTATAATTTTCAATTTAATAACTAAAAAAAATTGGCAAATAATCACGCGCAATACAACAAATAAACTATAATAGCGACAACTACAGTCGTATGCATGTATATTAAGTCAAACTAAACAAAAAAGTCTTCTACCACTTTGCAAATGATTACGTAGATATTTAGTTATTAATTAAAGAACATTTATATGCATTATTGCGCGCAACTATACCCTAATTTTTTTTAATTAATTAAACATCTACGTGATTATTTGCAAAATGATACAGGACGTTTTTGTTCAATTTAACTTAATATACATCACCAGCATAAGCATACATCACCAGAGGTCACAATCACATTTCATTTATCGTGTGACGCGTGATGAATCTTTTTTGATCAATAACTCAAAAATTTATATGATTGTTTGAAAAATGGTAGAGGAGTTTTTTTGTTCAGTTTGAACTAATCTACCTACACACGTTATCTTGCGTGATTTGCGTCAAATACTCTGTATAAATAAGGATAACAGTATTGTTGATTATATGTATATGAGAAAATGATTGTGTTAATTTTATTATATTCGTCTTGATCGAAGACTAATAATATATAACCAATAATAAATATTAATATTGTAATATTCTATGAGAAAATAATTAATTTTACTATATTCGTCTTGATTAATGACTAATTTATTTTTGTTCAACGCCATATAATCTCATTTTAATATTAAACTTATTTTTAAAATGTCAACAATAAAGATATTTTCTGCATAAGAATATTCTTTTTTCTGTGTATAGTCATACATTTTCTTTTCATTTTTTATCTTTTAACAAGTCATTCTGAAATCAGAGTTGAGGGGTGAATTTATTCATTTATTATTATAATTTTTTTTTTTATAAATTACGCTTATCGATAAACGATATTTCCTGGTATATAATTACGTCCATAATTCGTAATATTAATAATATCGTATTATAATGGGCATATTGTCGGCGGGGCGTTCGATATCGTGTAAATATATTCGTTTATTTTGCGCATCGGGTTTGCAACAATAAACGACGCGCTATAAATCGGAGAAGATAATTCCTCCGCGACGGCGGCTAACTTCAGAACCGACATGGGTAAGAACTTATGAACAGGACCGTACACGGTGTTTATCATTTTTACAGACGGGCCTTATTGTGATGCCTCGTTGCGCGGCTTTCACGAGTCCCGAGGTGTAAATAAGCAGTCGCCGAGATTGCACTTGATTACAGGGAATCCGCTACATTCGGTCGTCTTATTGCAGGGCACGTACACGCACAAGTACATTGCGGCCGAGGCGTGAACCTTTGTCCAAATTTAATAATTCATATTTGCGAGGCGATCCGAGCAACATCACTGAGACTGTAACGATTCCACGCGTGAATTTCGACGGCAAGAGGAGAAAAAGGGTAAAGGAAGGGGAGAGGCCGTGCTAACAGCCGCGAAAATAGCGAAATTATGATACGTCTTACGAGTACAGACGCGTCTAGCAATTTCTCACTCCCGTCTCTTCGCGACGGTACAATTTGCTGTTGCTTCCCCAAAATCACGGTCTCTTTATCATGTACGCGAAAATTACGCCAGTCCGTTCAGCGGCTTCGCAAACGTATATTTATGCGTCCTCTTAAGAGCACTAATTCTTAATACTATTACGTCACATGGACATTTATTGTCACGATGCGGCTTTACATTTTTGATACAGAATCTGGAACTTATGGTAAAATTCTACTCTTCTGTTCCCAGCTTTTCATTTTAATTTATATTGCGAACTTTGCGAACAAGATATGCAAACATTGCGCTAAAACATACACTGCAGGGAACTGAATAAACGACCAAAACGTTTCTTTACTATTTTATTTGTGTAAAATGAAAAATTGTTTAATTTAATCTATATTATCGTATTAACCACATCGTGTCGGCTCTTATTAGTCTCTTATAATTACATTGATTTATTTATATAATTACATTAATCCCTTATAATTACACTAATTTATTTATATAATCGCATTAATTGAATATTATTTGAATCTAAAACATATTTATTAACTCACATACACATAAAATACATTTATTATCTCTTAATCACTATTATGGAATCAGATGTAAAAATAATAAGAAACTTTAAGCACATCGTGTTTGCGCAAATTCGTAAATTTGCAATTATGTACTTTTCTATTTATAATAACCCGCGTGGAAAAATATCTTTAAAACTATATTTTAGTAAATATATGTCGCATATATATATTTTTATATATTTTCTCACATATATTCAGTTAATAGAAATGTATGCAGCTTGCGTAGACATTCGTCCAATTATTGCTTAGTATTAATGCATTTTCGTTAGTTGTAAAAATATTGTGTAGAAACTAGACAAGAACTTGATAGAGTTTTAATCAATGGTTAAAACAGTTTACTGTTCTCTCTCTCTCTCTCTCTCTCTCTCTCTCTCTCTCTCTCTCTCAATATGTTCAATAGACCGATTTCTTCCAAGACTTCTTATAGTGAACGTATAAAATAACATAGAGAAAAAAATAAGACATTTAACAATATTAATCCCTGTGACAGAAATAACACACAATCAAGATTAAAAATAAAAGTAAACAAGAGAGAGAGTAACAAATAAGGTATACATTAATAATACAGAATTCTTTTCATTGCGAAAAGAATACATTAGACTATTCTAATGGTAATGACACAAATGAAAATTGTTATAATAACTCAAACTCAGAACCTGATACGACTACGAGAGAAAACAATAATACGACTACGAGAATACATGAAAAAAAAAACTTTCCATTTGTATAACTGAACAGGAACCAGATAAAAGACTCACTGACAAGAAATAATATTTCTGTTACCGTGAGCGAAAATATTCGTCTGAACATTCAGTTGCGTTAAAACTCGGTTGAGATAACTGAGAGCAATTGGCTGTATAGAAATCACTGTAAGAACCCTTCCATTTCTTCCTTCAGTCCGAGTTTTTCGTCTTGGTCACTACGTAACAAAATATTCAGCTAAACTAACAGAGTTGTTTTTTCCTTATAGATAAAAGAACACTTACCATTTAATATTTATGAAAGATATTACGTAAAAAGTGAAAACTACAAGAAAATTCATATTACGTACTAAAAATTTCCTGCGCAGTAACTCTTATTTACATTACAATTTTTCAATTAGAAAGTATGCACAGAAAATGAAATAGTACTAGAGTAAACTTGCTCATTTTATGAGTACAGTAGACTTAATGATTAATTAATTGAACAGATTTTGTCTATTTTCTGTTTTGTTTTTCTTTAGTAAAGGGGTTGAAATTTTATCATCTTTCATATGGAATAACTATAGGAAAAGTATCATCTTAATTTACATTTCTTGTGTTACATATTGATTGGGATCACAAGCAGTTTTACTTTTTCGTTACTAGACAAAAGTTAATTTAACTGTCCTGTATATAATTGCTCGAAAATTATATTAAATTTCTATCAGAGAGATGTGATTGATACATTAATTATATCTATCATATATATTAAGTATATTCATGATACATATAAAGAAAACATTATATTTTATAAATATTTGAATAATGTAGAAGAAATATATAAATATGCATATAATTTACAAATAATTCATCTTCTCATATACTTTTTTCCATATGAGAATGATAGATTTATAGAAAATAGATTCGGTGTTAATTTACAATTAATATAATTTATAGGAGTGTTATAATTTACAATATCGAAACCAATTACAGTTATTAGACCAGAACCGGACATTGTTCACATTTGGCCATTTTGGACAATCCATAAATGATGACGCCGTTCATTTATTTAGCAGATAGTAATCACGTGTATAATAATATATCATGTTACTACGAGATTAGCTGACTTTTGTGGCCTACAGGGCGGTTTGCGGTTATTTAACATCTAAAAACCATCGAGGTAAATATTCAGAAATGCTACTCCACCAAAAAGTGTGATTTTTTTTTGGTATTTGACATAAATAGCTACAAAAAGACATTTATATAAGATCTTAATGGGGGCTTATGATTTTTATAGAAAAAAATCCGGAAAGATAAAATAATATAACTGAAGTTTAGGGGAGTCAGCTTCAATTGCCTTGATCTTGATACATGTTATAGAGTTCACATTCTTGAGAAACAAGAGAGGTCTTAGCAATCGCTCGTTGTCCGTTGAAAAATTATTAACAAAAGAAGTTGCACAAAATGAATGTAATTTTTGGACACTGTATATACAAAAACATCGAGTTTGTAGGCTAAGAAGGTGCCTGTCTCTAGCCGTGTGACTGGGGGCTATGCCCCCCAAATCCCCCGCATCGGGTCGGGGGGGGGG
>NW_022639529.1:567169-595576 GCF_010583005.1 Odontomachus brunneus | reverse complement strand
GGGGGGGGGGGGGGCGCAATTTTTTGTGAAAAGTCCTTTAGAAAATACATCTTTTTTCATAAAATTTCTAAAGCATACTTTTCATATATACAGTGTGAAGAAACTACACCATATTTGCAAAACTTCTTTTGTTTATAACTTTGAGCTTAAGTACAAAAGTTTTTATTGATATTTGGCACCTTTTTTTATTGATATTTGGGAAACTATAAGCGACCGCCATATAGTTGTATTAAGAAAAGTTGCTCAGAATTACATCCTTTATAACATACTTCAAGATGAAGACGATTAAAGGTGGGTAAAGGTTCATCTAAACATTTACCATTTCATCTTTGCAGATTTTGTCCTATAAAAATCGTAAACTTTCCCTTAAAATCTTGTATACATGTCTTTTTGTAGCTATTTATGTCAAATACTACAATACAAAAAAACCACGATTTTTGGTAGTATAGCACTTCTAAACATTTACCAATAATCGGTCTATGTGCGTGTTTGTGAGTGAGTGAGAGAGAGAGAGAAAGGGAGAGAGAGGGGGAAAGAGAGAGAGAAAAACAACCGATAAAAATCTAACGTGATTGCGAGAATAATCGGTCGCGCGGTCGGCTCCTCAAGAACGCGCCCCATAATTATTTTCCACGAGATTCGATATTCGCTCAACGAGGCGGATCCGAGGCGGGTGTGCTCTAAAACGGGATTGATACGCGTTTAACGCGTTTTCGCGCGGGTGACACGACTCGGCGGCCGCCAACGGGCCGTCGGCGAACACGCGATAAAGCGCGCAGCGCGCAAACGAGCGGGCGTCGGGCGCGAGTTTCGATTTCGCTGCGGTAACCCGAGCGGTAACTTATCTCGGCGGGACGAAACGGTTCGGCGCATCCCCGCGACTCGATTTACGGCTTTAATTTGCCGCACCTACGCAATATCAACTTTATTCCCGCGGGTCATGCGTTCAGAATTCCGGCTCACTTCGTGACCGCACGCAATGCATATTTTATCATGCAATACGTTTCCGGGGCGCCCTGCACGCTTCCTTGGCTACGCGCTTCGGCTTTTTCCCAAAGCGGCTGTGCCATACATACAGAGCGTCTGGATTTAAGTATCCGACCGCTCGTGTATAGAGGTAGAACTCGTTAAACTAAACGGAAAAGTGTTCTCCACTATTTTGTAACCTAGCTAATTATCATTATAGCCTAGCTAACATTAATTATAGAGATATGAATGACAAAAGAGGATCAGTCAAGGAAAATCTCACAATGCAATGGAACAAGCTGTGTAGGGTAGTCTGAAGAGACATATTAGACTTATTGACTGTTTCGTAGCAATGGTGGAAATCTAGTAATAGGAAACAACGTTGTCAGAATGAAGACGTGGCTCTCTATAAACCACAATAGAGGAAATAACGCACATAGTTGAAAATGACTGACATGTGCACTCTCTGCGTTTCTCTCAACTGACGGAAAGTCATGAGACAAAAAGATAAAACATAGTCTTTCGTTTTTAGCGAAGTACGAATATTATAGAACATATTGTTAGGGTTTATATAACAGGAAGATGCAAAAAAACAATTAAACTATATAATATCTTCTCTAAACTCAATTAATAAAAATGTAATGCAAATAAATTCACTTATTTTTGACTCATACTTTCATTTCTTGAAAAATTATCATATATAAATATATTGATTGTGCAATGAAATTGTGTTGCATATCAAAGTATGTGCTTGTTGAGGTTGGCTGTATACGCTGACGATAAGGTTGTAACTGTTGACGCATGCGTACATATTTCTTCAGACTACATGCAATGTTCATCTCTAATTTTATTTCGTTAATAAAATAAATCGGAACTAAATGCCATATATTTTAGAATTTCGAAATTACAACTTCTCAAGCAATTAATTGTTGCAAATAATTGAATAAACATAATAAAGACAACTTTTTTCCATGTATTAATGCTTATCACTACCCTGCTAACCGTATATTTTGTTTTATAATAACCAAAATATGCAACAGAGTTATCTTGTCCAGTAACGTAAGATAAAAAGGCCACGTATAAAATATATATTCTGATTGGTCAGAGTTTCCGCGAAAGATCTCCACAATCCTTCTGTCAGCCTTTAATTATGAGCCAACTTTAGCTTGTCCGCCCATATGTTCTATTTCAATCATTTTATGAATAAAAATTGCATTTATTACTAAAAACAGTGTATCATACACTTACAAGAGATTTCATTTTAGCTAGTAACAGTCGCTTAATTTTATTCAGTCACGATGGAGAATATTGACAAAAAATTTCGAGAAACTCGAAAATTTACTTTACTCTTACCAAATCAGTTTTTTTCTATTTCTTAACTGTAATATTGTCCTGATTTTAATAAAATTCAGGGAAAAGTAATTAATTAATATTAATATTAAAAGTGGGATCCAGGATCAGTTTGACATAGGATCATCACGTACGTTGTAAAAACTGGAAAGTCCATCCGGTGTTTGCGTTGACACTGTCAAACATTATTATCCTCTTAACACTTGGTTTAATTATTCGTTCCAACATCTGCGTAAAGATACTTGCCTAGAGATACGTTTGATTTAAGTTGTACTGGAGAGCAGGTGTATAAGTATTTATGTCCTAAAAGGACCATTTCGCGATTTTGTACTTATTATTCCTCTCAAGATAAACACTAACAAAAACACACGAGCAACATGCCCCTACGGCCATATAGCCCCGGTCTGTCCTATCTCAATAATTACTGTAATAATATACAAAATGGTAGAGGACTTTTCTGTACAGTTTAACAAGTTGTAGACCTGCTGGCATTAATACTAGGACACCTAAATCCAGACACACTGTCATATACACGTATATCCCGCGCGCGCAAAGCCGGCGTGCCGGTGCGATACGATCAGCCATGTTTACGCTTTTTCACAATTTCCTGGCCGGGGCTAAACGCCGATTGCTCGGTTTCTCAGGACCTGCGCGGCCAGGGGGAAAGTTGTCGCGGACCGGTGTTTAACGTCGCTGTCTCCTGCTTTATGTGCTCCCATTCTGCGCCATTCATTCGGAACAGGAAATAGTCTTTCGTACAGCGGAGCCCCGCGCCGTTTATCTCCGTCGCCGGCTATTCGACTCGTTCGTTCGCATTTCACTTAAAACGCTAGACATGCCCGTTACGAGCTGTAGCGCTCGCCAAAGCAGCTCGCATAGATTAATTATCTTGTTGAGGGGAGCGAAAACAACGAGGAATCTCCCGGTGATCGACGAAGCAACGTCGAGCGGCAGAGATTCATTCGATATTCTCGACGTTCGTTCAGTCCGCGATGGATTTTCAACGAAGCAACGTTATTGTCGGCCGTAGTATGCGCGACGGATTGCAGTCTCACTGAGAACGGAAAAATCGGGGCTGCATCGCCGTTGAAATAATGCCTCGCGATGATGTCTACGTAGCGTTTCGCATCGGGACGATATCCACGCTCGATACGAAGCGGCGTTTCTCAGCCACGCCAAACATCCGCCCGCCGCGATACCGCCGGCTAAAAGGGGAAGGAGAGATTGAAAGAGAGAGAGAGAGAGAGAAAGTGGAGGAGGAGGAAGAGAGAGGGAGGCGGGCTGCTTGCTAGTACCATCGATATCGTTTAGGTTCGATTTATTTGACGATATCGTACGATATCTGCCGTGCAGTCGCCTCGCCGGTCGGAATGTCGATAGGTATCCTTAATCATTTTTTGCCCGTTGCGATCTAGAAAGAGAAGCGGAGTCCGCCGTGCAGAGCGAGACTGATGCTTCCGAGAAGCATCCATTGTCGTCGGTTATCACGGCCACTCGTGCGTGACACCGGTAACAGCCTCGCTAAAAGTCACGCTCGCACTGCTTTGACCTTGATAATGCCAGGATTTCATGCCCCTGACAGCCCGCGGGCTTGCCACTTTTACCAAGTGCAACTTTATTACGGGTCAATAGTGGCGCGCCGATGCCCGAAGTGCGAATTGCGAATTGCAAAATCGCCGGACACGGAATGCGCATTACCGTCGCGCCGGTGAATTTTAGTGCCGACGATTATTAATAAAATATTGATGATACGCGGTCGCGCCATATTAACGCAACGGATCACGTAATGGGCTAATTGCGCGCAATATGATATAGACGAAACCTCATAAAATATATCGATATTTTCAGTTATTCCATGTCAGACGGAACAACGCCAGGATATAGCGCGCTGAGTGCTTTTCATTCAAATCGTCACCGCCACACGGAAAAAATTGGCTAAATCAACGTGGCTTTGATACAACTAAATGCGCGTTGGCTGAAACAAAATTTCTAGTTCTTAACACTAGAATTGTCGATGATTAACCTTCAGGCCGCCGGCATTTTTTCATTAAAAGTGATTTTTTCTCAAAAATTTTTATGCAAAGCCACAAAAGTGGTTTTCCCAGCAAGGAACACACGATCAAATATAAAAAAATTTTATTTTCTCAAAAATAGCGTATTTCGGGGTTTTTGATATCGCGGATTTCAATTTTGAGTATAGATTTATAAAATTTCAAGTCCTGAGCGCAATATTGACAATATAAATAAATATAAACACAGATTCATGCAGTCTTTTTTGTTTGGTTTTTTAATGTTTAATTTTGTATTTTTTTTTTACCTTTTTGCTTGTTTTATAATTTTTTTATTTGTTATATTTTTAATTTTTTTTTATTATTTTTCAATATTTATATTTTTTTATACATTTTATAATTTTTTTATGTTGACTTTGTGTCGTAATTATAATAAAATTTCTTTCAAATGATAATCTTCAAAGCGGAGTGTTATGCATAATGGAGCATTACAATTAGTGCATATATTTCAGCGACGTAAGTGCGCACAAGCGCGAAGCGCAAACAAGCGCAAAAGAGGCACCGGAGAGACATGCATTGCGTAGGCTACGTACACACATATATGTTTAATACATTTAGTATCATATTTAAAATATCACGAAAAATAGTAGTATTTTAATCCAAACTCAAAAGCCACAAAAATGGCTTTCCCGGCAGTCTAAAGATTAACGACTTATTTCTATCAAAGCAATTAAAATGCCCGTTTTTTAAAACATAATGCAAAAGATGAAATGTTTAGAGTAAAATATCAAATTATTTTTCTTCCTTAGCCATTGATATTCTAGAAAAATATGATTTTTTTTACAACCAATGACAGTTATTCATAGTTTTAGTTGTAAAGTTCGCTTTTGGAGTCATCGAGTGCAGGCAAAACCTTTAACTGCAATTCTAGTTGCAATCAGATTCTTGTTTAGTATGTCAATGACTAAGGAGATGCCAATAAACATGCATTTTATCCTATTTATATTATTTTTACTTTTATTTAGCGTGAATTAAAATATTAAATGTATCGTTACGTTTCTTAATAATTTTTTATAAGAAACTATAAACCTTTTATTTTGACTGCTTTGGTAATTCGAGTGTTAAGATTCTTTGTACTTTGTCGCGACTATCTTGGATTTGTGACGTCAGAAGCGAAAAATGACAAAAGTTGCGTGTCATTTTTAAATAAATATAGACAAAAGATCATTTAAGATCGCTTAAGCATACTTGTAAAATTTTCCGAAAATTATCCCTTTCCCCTGACGATTAATAAATAGTCGTATAATAAATGATAAAATAAAGCATGCAGATAAAACAAACACATTTCATTATTTTACGTATTTGATTTTATAATTTATTATACGACTTTTTATTGATCATTAAAAGAAAGAGATATCTTTCGGACGATTTTATGGACGAAATGTACTCAAACAATCTCAATTTACCTTTCATCCATATTTATCTTTATTCAGAAATGGCACGCAACTTTCGTCAGCATGTCATTCTTCGCTTCTGACATTACAAATCTGACATGACCGGCCAGGTACAAGAAGCCTTAAAAACCGAATTTGATTCATAAGAGAACCAGAAACTCTGTTCTTTTTAACAAACAAACACATTTAGTTGCATCATTGTTATACTAATTCAATTAGTGCTTTCCCTTTGTGCAGCATTACTTTGTTCTGTTCCCGATGTCTCGTTAATCAACGCTGCAATTTTCTCACCAAATCCAGATCTAAATCGCAAACAGTGTTGAAGTTAAATCGCGCGAGTTACTCACGAATGGAAGTTCGACGAAATTAGCTTCCCCACTATATTTCCTGAATTCTTATGTCTCGTTAAAGTCCATCTTTTTTATCGTCGGTCGTTAAACATCACGATGGAGACAATGTTCCCGTTACTGCGCGATTTAAGCTCGGACACGTGAGACGACGTCGGCCATCAGATTGAACAAAGGAGCTCCAAATGCGAGAAATTTGGCGTGAATACCGCATTAGCTACAGCTAAGGCACCGTGTACGAATCAGGCAGGCCGAAACTGGCCATGTTAGATTCTCGTCCGGAAGGTGATTCATTTCGTTCATTCGAAACAATTCATATAGCTCATACTGTACGTAAGTTCCAGGTAATCGTTATACTCTTCTTAAAATCGTTGAAGCCAATACAAAGATTCACAAATTATTTTAATGATAATTTTAATAATTCATTTTTGGCTGTTGTCTCTCCCGAATACATATATGTTCCAATTTATTAAAAACTTTGTAAGTAGACTTTTTAAATAAGAAAAAATCTCACAAAAGCATTTTTACGACACGAAAGTTAAACAATATTTTAACATTTTTTCATATTTTTATATTTTTTATTTGTACAGAATGTCTACGTAAGACATACTTTACTAAATTTACTAAATTTCGAAAAATATTTGTTTGGATACAACTGTGAACATGTTTGTTTAAATTAAGTAATTATTTTCTAAAATTAAATAAAAAAATTTTAAATATAAATTTCTTTGATTTTAAAAGATAACTATTTAATTTAAATAAATATGTTCACAGTCATATCCAAACAAACGTTTTCTGAAATTTTTGATGAAATGATTTTTTTCTCAGTGTAGGAGTGGTCTATCAAACAAGATATGTTGTGTGAATATTTGTAACAATATGAAATATAAAGAATTAGAGCAGATTCGCCAACTATTAGAAGATATAACATATATGTATTTTCGGAGAATCAATAAAGATACGTGTATAGGTTAAGGTCGCCTATTATGAGATAGGCTCCTAATATGAGATAGCCAGATTTCTGCTAAACTAAGCGTTATGTGTTGGTTCTACCATAAATTTATTGTGTGCATTTGGAGTAAAACCTATTTAGTGGAAAATTCATTATTAGATCATGCGTGTAGTCGTTGCAAAAAAAAATGTTTGTGAAATTGGATGTTGAAAAGTTTTATGAAGCGAGTCTTTAAACTTTGTTAATTATGTAATAAATAAATATCTAGACAATAAGTGCTGCATACAGTGACAGCGTAAGATCATATTAATAGGAAAATACAGGACATGTTGAATTTCTTAATTGCAGATGTTACATTTAGTGATCGTAAAACCGCAAAGCGGTTCGTGATATGAGATACCGGAGGTATTGTTTTGTTCATTTGCTGACTATTTCATTTTATAATAAGTATATAAGTTTGATATGCTAATTTTGTAATTGACTCTTAGTCTTAGTATTTTTATGTTTTTAAAATGACGATCATCGAAAAATTATAAAATTACCATATATAATTACGATTGAAGTCTGTGATTTGCAATGTTCCTACTATTGTATAGTAAAAGCGTTTATATAGAAAGCTTTTCTTTATTTCTTCCCTTGGTTTTTTAATATGAGATCCCATTTCATATAAGGAAACCCTCTTGTCTCATATTAAGAACTCTCTTTTTGAAGGGCAAAATCAGCACTTTTGATAAAAAATTTCATATATTACAAAGTATAGCTGTTATTGATTACTAACTTTTTGAGGTGATACCTAAATTTCCCATAAGTTTTACATAAAAACGGGAATTATGGTTACAAATTGAATAAATTACAAGACTTTAAAAAAAGGTGTTTCATATTAGGTACCTTTATCCTATACTGCTTATTTCATATGTAATTAAACAAATATGTATTATTCTTTCTGTGTGTATGTATGCGTTTATAAAATACAGCAAGTATAGAAAAGTGATGAAGAAAGTTGTTTAACTTTCAAGTCGCAAAAAATTCTTCTAATATGTTTCATTTTATCTGGAACCTATTTAAAAAACTTGAACTAAATCGGAGCATGAGGGATTTTTAGAGATTTCGCCTCTCAATTTTAGTAATAAATTATTTGAATTTATATATAATTACTTATTATTAACTAAATTATTAGTTTAACAACTGATCATTAATCGATCCTGAAATTAGTTATAAAAATAAAGAATAAAATACATTATCGATTTAGCAAATAATAATTACGAAAGAAGATTGGAACAAAAAAAATGCCTATTCCTGCAATTTGAGTCAAGCCCCAATATATCGTTCGTTACAAATTAGGCTCCCTTTGTATTTCACCCTTATGTCTTATATATTTCGTTTTCCCTCGTAGAGGGGAGCATAACATGGCGGCTTGTTCCCGGTAGAATACAGTGTTCTAGTTGTAACGAAGAGGGGAACTTCCTCGCACCGCGTGCGAGATAGAACGCAGTAACGCGCACGAGACTCGCATCTTAAAGTTGTTCTTCTTCTTCTTCTTCGCCGCTGCTGCCTCGCCTTATTACGAGAAATCACTCGGCGCCGTGGCATCGATACAAACGGCGAGGCGAGGACCGTCTGTCGACGATCGCGATTCCGCGTACCAAGCGTATAAAATGCGCTATGCATCACTATTAAATCATGTTTTACGGCGCCGTTGCGCCGTGTGTCCTTTGCTCCTTAGAGTCCACCCATCTCCGCCAGCTCGTCCCCGGGGGACGCGAGTACGCGCGTACCTCGCTTTTTAGCTGGAGGCGTACGTGCGTGCGCGGACGCGCGCCGATCTTAATCTTCATAAACCGGGACGAAGTAATTTCGCGGCGAATCCGTCGCCGCCGCCGCCGTCTGCCGAGTCTGCGGTCTTCGCTCGCGTCCTCGTCGCGAGGAACGTTTGCTCGCTCCTAAGGAATTTGAGATTAGAATACCGAGATACGTAATAAAAGTAGCACACGCTTATACGCAAGACGAAACGCGCTTCGTAGCGAAATGACGAAGTTCGGTTTCGCCTTAGCAAGATTCGTGGCGCGGCAACGAGGCGGTTAAGCCGCGCGTAGCTTCTCCGTTCCGCGGAAGCTCGCACGAGATAAAAGAAGATCCATTGTGCTATTGATTGCGACGACTGCTCGACGTGACGTATTCGTAGAATGCGCTCCACGAATCTGAGCTGAGATGTGCGCGGCGCCGGCTTTTTGTCGCGAAACTCCATTGACTCTTATCGTCTAAACGCATCTACAGCTTCACTGAAGTAATCTCACTTGACAATGTGCGTTACATCCATTTCTGGATTATAATATCTTGAATATAATAATACAATAGGTCTTCTTGTTATATATACTTCTTGCAATAAGTTATAACAACATTAATCTGTTCGCTGTAACGCGGATACGATAAAGAGCGCTTATAGTGTACGACAGATGATTGTTTTTTTCTACATAAAGAGTGATGCCACTGGTCCATAGGCCATTTCTGGACAGTGAAAAATTTAAGAGAGAGGGGAGCAAATAGTGACAGTTTAAATTTCTTCTATATTCCCCTGCGTCTATGCTACTACCACCGTCAATAGCGAGTAAGTTCTCGAACATCTAATCATCTTTGAAAAAAAACAATTAAACTGTTAAGGTAAACATAGCTAATAAAGAAGCCTAAAATTTTGACCTTTGTGAAACAAGGTAAAATCTGAATCTTATTCGGGTATTTCTACTTAGATTGTTTTGACTCTCGAACCCCTAAATGAGATTTTACCTGTTCAGCGTTGTACGATATGTCTTTCTTCTTGTATGATTTAACCTCTATATGTATATATCAATTCGTTTATTGTTTTAAGTGTTTTAAAAGAAAAGGCAACTTCTGGGGCACAAACAGTAACAAATTTTAAATAACGTTACTTGACTTATTCAATGTTAGCTGAATTGCATTTCTTCCCATTTATTTCGTTGGGTGTAACTTAAATTCCATTAAACCAGGTTTAAATACAGAAAATATTAATAAGTAAAAAATGAAAATTTGAAAAATCACTTTCCAAAAGCGTGTCATATTATTTCACCAAAATTAGATTTTATACATTATTTGTTTTAATAAAATTCTTACATATGGCAGTAAAGAAATTATATCTCAATTTTTAGTTAGTCATCGTTAAAAGAGAAACTGAATGGAAGTTCAGGAGTTTTTCATGATATCATCACCATTTGTCCCATACTGAGGCAAATAGTGACAAAATGCAGATTTTAGTTTCTATGAAAATTTTGTTATTCCATATGATTTGTGTCTTGTACTTAAGTTTTTCGTATAATTGAAGGTGAAAAGTATCGTTTTAGTAAAACGTCCGATCTCGACAACTTGAAAGTAACTTAGACGAGGAAGATGAAAAAATCCGTCACTATTTGCCCCACTCTCCTTTACTTAAAATGAGCACCAAATTAAAGGCCTTGTTGAGCTAATTACAAGGATATAAGTTTTAAAGCCGCTCAGTATATCATTCCAACACTACGATCCAAAAAGGTCTCAAATTTTAGGCTACTTTTAAACTGATGTTTCTTTAGCAAAACTTAACGAATTTTAAAAATTCAAAATGCTACATTTAATAAAATTAAATGAAGAACTGATATAAATTCCATCTTCTAAATTGACCGGAAGTAGAAAATTCCAATTAGAATATTAATTTCCGGTTGATTTTGGAACATGAAGTGCATAGGAAAATGCACCTTAAGCTACTCAAAAACATTAGAAATATTTAAATTATTTTCACTTAACTATTTTAAAATATAGATCCAAAAAAATTCAACTTTTGAAATGAGATGAAATGAAAAAAATATAAAGAAAGTAGCCTAAAATTTGGAAACTTTTTGAACCGTTGTTGGAACCAGTGTTGGAACAATACACTGGGCAGCTCTAAAACTTATATCTTTGTAATCAGCTCATCAAGGCCTTTAATTTGGTACCTATTTTAAATATATTTTTCGCTGCCCAGAAATGGAGCACATGTTGGCGTTACTCTTTGTGATGCATGTCAGAAACAATCGGAAGGCCACCATAAAGATAAAATTATAACTATTAGAATATATTTGTAATAATTAAAACAAAGATCTGTCAATTATTAAAACCAAGGTTAGGTAATAACTAGTTAATTAATTAAAAGTTAGGTTAAACTTAACAATATTTAATGTAATGTAGTTATATTAAGCGTTGAATATATTTATATTAAATTGCATTAACTTTAACTTTTTAACTGTATAAGTTAAAACAATTCAACAAAATTAAAATCATTGCTGATTGCTTACAATGTAGAATAAGAACAATCAAAATAATGCCAGCATAATTGTGAGCGTTATCATCCTTTCTTTATGAAATCCTGTGAGCACAAAACTGAATATTTTCTTAAAAAACTATTTCATATAAATTTAATATACGATAAAAAATTACACAAAAAACATATATTCCTTCGTATAATTAACTTTTACGTTTAGTTAAGTTTATATTAGCTTAATTTTCTGCGTGCAATCATATTTTAGAACATATACTATAATCGAAGTCTATCAAATAGTATAAATCCAAATCTGTAAATAGATGTTCACTACTTTGAAATAAATTGAAAGATTGTTTACGTTAGTGAACAATCAAATATTCATTTAGGTTTCACGAGTCCAACATTGTACATAGTGGATTAACTTTTAGTCAAGATAGTATCGGAATACTTTTATGACAATAATAATCTACACATATATACTTTCATGATTATCACAACGTGAGGCAATCGATGGAAACTTTACAATTTTCTTAATTACATTCATGAAATAAATATACTGTGTATTAAATTAATTATTAAATTTACATATCGAAGAATAATGTAAACTCTTTGTTGTAATGATGCAATAACAAATTTACTAAAAATTACATTCACTTTTCATATTACGTTTAACGTGACATATTAACGTTTGAGACAAATTTTTATATTTTTTTACTTATTTCTTTCGTATTTTACATTTTGTCCTCCTATGCGATAAATATAAGTACAATCTGATAAGTTATGAGGGACTCAACGCTGCTGAATTTCGTAATTTAATATACTTAAGGTATTATTTTGTCATTTTATATGATAAATATGAATAAAATTTGATCAGTTATAAGGGATATGTTGCTAAATTTTGTGATTTAATATGCTTAAGATATAAAGTGTTGTTATAAAGTTTATATTAATCTCGGAAAAATAACAATATATTTAATATTTATAATAAATAAACCCCGATATTTGCACATATATAAAATACAAATAACGCGATGGGTCATAAAAGAAGATATAAATATACTAATCGTTTTTTGGAATGCACAACTTATCGATTAAGACTTGACTATGATCCGCGACTCGCACTCGCTTTAGAGCCTTCTAATAAGAATCTAGCCATAAGGTAATCACTTTTTATTGGTCTGCCACGTTTTGTCAACTCTCGTTCATATCCAATTTTATATAAACATTATATTTCACAGCAACACAAATAAAAAAAATAAATGTTTTACAACAACTAAATATATTATTTTCTCTTTATTTAAAACATTAAAATAATATACGATAAGAGATTTCTTGTATTTAATATGCTGAGTTGTACGTAAAAACTAAAAATAAAATATATATGTAGAGAAATAAATATACGCACAAAAGCTACAGGGCAAAACTTCTCTGAAACAATCGCGTTCACCGAAACTTTAATGTTCGGACCTTTCAAACTGTTTATGTAACTTTTAAAGCAACTAAATTAATTTTATGAGCTACTAACTTTAAGCTTAACTTAGTTAAGCTATGTAGGAGTGCGTTTCGAATTTTAATGTCTACGACAGGAAGCGTCTAACGATTGGTTTTGACTGTCGTCTGCAATCACTGTTCACGTACTTTGCGTGTGATCATGACTTTCTGGAATCTCCGGAATCAGAGACAACGAGAATGTCAATAACAAACGGTATTCACCAGAATCTCGGGAACTGTGAACCACTTTAGAGGATCAAATAGAGAATCACTTTGAAATTCGAGTTTTAACCAATTCTATCTTAACCCCCTATAGTTAAAAAATATTATGCAACCTTGATCCAAGTCATCATCAAATAACTCATTATAAGTAGATTTTTAAAGAATTTAAGAGATCACAAATATAGATAATCGCAAAAGTAGATTTTCAAAAATTTCACCGATACCTAGTACGCCGAATATGATCATCAATTATCGGTAAAAACAAAGAGTTTCCACTTAGAAGCTTTTATATGAAGAAAAATTAACTCTCTCTCTTTCTCTCTCTCTCTTTCTCTCTCTCTCTCTCTCTCTCTCTCTCTCTCTCTCTCTCTTTCTCTCTCTCTTTGTTGCATGTAATTAATGTATGTCCATCTATTTTTTTAATTAATATACGTCCATTTGCTTTTCGCAAATGATTGTCAATTTTCCAGGATATTGATCGCTTTATAAAATGTAGATCGGCTCCTCAACCCGCTTCTCGAAAACATAGATCTTAACATTGTTTTGCGATACTAGAAAAAAATATTTTCGCGTATAAGTAAACTCTTCGTTATCCATAACATTGTGATTGTGTGTCGACCGCGAGTAGAAGGGAGAAAGCTTAATTTAACTGTGATTTACGACGGTCGCAATCGATCTTCGGGGTATGAGGAATGTCTCGTCGAATGAGAGTCAGCTCAGGTTAACGTGAGCCGAACAGGACGACGATCAAGATTCACGATCGATCAAATTGCGGTGCGTTTCGCGTCGCTCCTCGCGTAACGTCCCGATGGATGCCGCGACGCAGCACGCGCGCGCGCGCGCACACACACACACACACACATACACACACGTCGCGACTCGTCGTATCGCATCGCATCGCATCGTATCGAGCAGGCGAATCGCTCGCGCCTTAGAAACCGATCCGCGAAACGTACACCCGCATCGCCGTTGGAATGCATCTCCGCCGGTGCGTCGATGTGGTTTCTTCCCTTTCCTCTTCCTTTTGCTTCCCCCCTCCGCCCCTCCCCTTGCCCGACCCTTCACTCCGGCCCGTTTTCCTCGCCCCCATGCAGCCTCGCCGTCGACGCGAGAAACGCAAAATGCACTCGTGCGGCAACGCGAGCTGCCACTCACGCCGCTTGCCGCGTGACAACAAACTTAGCGGCTTATGTATTGGCGAGAAAGCAAAGGCAGCCTTTCATATGCAAAATACTTACGCGCCGTAAGTCTCTCGCGGGCCCGCGGAGCTCGTCTTCGTCCCGGCGCGAAAACCCGCCCCGTCGTTCCGAGTGAAAAATGATCTCGCTGACAATCGATGCGCGCGCGGCGGTTTACCGTCGAGGCAGCGAGCGAGCTAGCGAGCAGAGCCGCGCCATTTGCGCCCTCTCTTGATCGATCGCTTTGTCTTGATCGATCGATAGCTTTGTCTGGGCGAGCGAATCCCTGAATAAGTACCGTGAGTCAGGGCGCGGAGGGAGTACGTTAAGCGGGGTTAACGTCGCGCCAGAATAAAAAAGAGTCTTCGAAGGCGTCTGGTATTTAAGAAAGTAATCAGCCGGCAGAGCGCGCGCGCGCGCGCGAGCACGCAAGAGAGAGAGAGAACGTAGTGAAATATCGAAACCCCGGTACGCTGATTGCTTCCTCGGGGCGCCGCCGCGAGGTGATCGCGAGGAGAGAATTAGCGGGCACGGAATCGTTGAGCGTGCACGGGTCGGGTAATTAGAAAATCTCTAAAACGGGATACGTACGCCGACGGGGGATATCGAAATCGCGAGTCACACCGCCGGCGCGAGAGTGCAGTTCTCGCCGCAACTTTCGCTATAGACGCACTCGTGAGTCGGAAAATAAAGGCTGCAACGAAGAGCCCCTTCGTGCTGTGTAATTAACAAGTGGAAACTACCTGACGGTAACTAATAGTCGAAGACTGTACGATTAAAGCGAGAGGCGCGTGGCTTGCCGTTGCGGAAGACTTTCGTTTTCGGTATCTGATTCGTAATGGCGAATTGTTACCATCCATCAGTTTCCATATTGTTCCAATTCGCAGGTCATTAGTAATAGCAAATCAATTTCGATAATAGATTCGTCAATAAATCAACTCTGCTGGCGCAATCGTGCCGAGATATTACAATCGTCTGTTGTGCGCGAACTAATCGCAAGTATAACTATAATTGATTACACAAGCCGACAAAAAAAAGTTGTTGGCTGGGTATGTGACTGGGCTATCTTAATGTTTTTTGAATCGCTGAACACGAATCTGATGTTAACATTGAATTTCGACGTATCAGTTTTGAGTAAACTCAAAAAATAGTTCAAAAACCCATAGCAGGTTTTCTTTAGATAGCATCACCTAAAATTTACTAAAATCAAGTTCTCCTGATTAGGGTAGTAGGAGATAATATTGAGGTAAATTTTTACCTCAATATAATTCTAATTTATAAAAGAAATATGTCTTGAAAAAAAATATTATTGACCATACATCTATCAGATACTTCAACACAAATTAACTCTAGGTATACACACTTATTTTTCGCATATGTAGATGTTACGCTGGGATCTGAAGGACCCCAGCTACTTTTTTTATTATAACTCAGGTAAAAATTACCGTATTTTGACTTTTCTTTTTCCGATTGTTAATAGATAAACACATATATTTATTAAGAATTTGAATTAAATCATAATAAGCATCACATAATAAAGACGTGTTGAAATATTAGAATTACTCATAAATGCAAAGGAAACGTTATTTTACCGTAATACCTTGAAAAATGCATATATTTTTTAATAATAGAGATAATCGAGAAAATTTTCAGATTTTGAAAGGGCATATTTCAAGGTACAAAGAAAAAAATTGTCGCTTAAATATTGGAATATTATCATGAAAATTACAAGGCTCCAAAATTGACGATTTTTCATATTTCTATTTTCTGGTGATTTTGCAGACAGGTATAAGAGTTAGGATTTTTGTTAAGAGATACAAACTCAATAACTTGTAATGCATGTAACAAAAACAAAAACAGAAAAAGAAAAACGTCAATAATTTAAGAGCGGCAAATAATATTCATCCAACAAGGCAATATCATTTTAGGCGTTTAGTCCGTGTGTTTCTGTCTCCCAATAAAAATTAGTTCTTTTTTTTTACATTATTTATTTAATCTAATATCTAATAACTAATATCTAATATCTAATAATATCTAATATCTAATTCTAATAACATTTTTTAGAATATATATTTACACTATGAACTCGAATAAAATTAATTACAAAATATACTTACTTGCAAAAAAAGTTGCATGAAGTACACATTAGGGTCTAGGAGACCCCGGGCTTACTTTACGTGTGAATTACTACAAAACCGACGGACAGTTGACTGCTCCGACAGTTGCTATCTACAGAGGAGACTTTAAATTTTTTTTACATGGCGGTTATATCCTCCTTACTTATTCTCTTTACTAATACTAGAGTTTCAAACTTTGCCTGGGGTCCCCCCAGTGTGTATACTTAGGGTTAAAATCAAGTACGGAAAACAAAAGATTACCACGAAATTATTTCCAAAAGCAGCTAATGCAAAAGCTTGTGTTATTCGAAAAACCACAAAATAGAATCAGCTACAAAAATATGGCATAATAAATACTTAAGTGTGATTAATGTTTGCGTGGAAACTGATACGTGGAAACTCAATGTTAACATCAGATTCGTGTTCAGCGATCTAAAAAAACATAAGAATAACCTAGCCACACACTCAACCTTCCGCGATGTTCGATTTTATTATTTCAAATATAGGGTTTTCAATTATTTTTTGAGTTTACTCAAAACTGATACATCTAAACTCAATGTTAACATCAGATTCGTGTTCAGCGACTCAAAAAATATTAAGATAGCCCAATCACATTCCCATGACAGACAACTTTTTTTTGTGAGCCTGTGTTACTATAAAAGTGAAACTCCACATAGTGAAACTCTTATTCACAATATTTCATGTGCTTTATTTGATATTCCATACGAGTACAAATACAATAACATAAATAATGCATCATACATATATACGTAAGTAGGGAAGACTACGGCTGCGTTCCTTTTGGGCGTTCACGCGCTTTAAGCGCTTATAAGCGTCACTCTATCTTTCTTCCGCATCTAATGAGCGATAAAGATAGAATGGCACTTACAGCGCGTGAGCGCTCAAAAGGAACGCAGTCTAGATCTAGTTAGCCCAGTGAATAGATGCGCTTTGTTTACGTATTTATTGTGAGACGATCAGTAGAAACGTGCGAAATCGCAAACTATGCCTTTGGAACGTAAGTGCTTTTCTCTAAATTTCATTAAAATCAGAGTAATATCACAGTCGAAGAATAGAAAAAATTGGTTTAGGAGCAACCAATTATATTTTTGAGAGTTAAAAAATTTGATATTAATGTTCTCCAGCGCCAAAGAATAAATATAAGTGACGTATTATTATTTAGAATGAAGTTTCCTGCAAGTGTACGATACTCTATTTCGCGTAATAGAAGCAATTTTCATTCATAAAATTATTAAAATGTGGCATAGAGAAATATAAGGTAAAGTTAGCCATTATTTAAAGCAGAGCTGTGGAGACCTCTCGCAGACACCCTGAAACAACCAAAAAGGATGCTATTTATATGCTATGTATACAGGATCTCCTTAGTCCGGACTTTGTGCTAGCTAATTTAATCTAATACTAATGCAAGACGATCTTGTTGCAGGATCTTCATATTTCGATTATTATAGAAGAAAATATGTGGTTTACAGGATCGTTTTGCGGCCATAAAACAGAGAGGAAGGTCGTCTCTATTATGTTTGTACAATCAATCACAACAATTAATAGTTTGAGAAGTTGCGACTACGAAATTGTGAAAAATGTATTATCCTCAGTGAAGAAAATTTGTCCTGAATTAATGTAATATTAATTCAAGTAATAATTGGATTATTGAGAGAACATATCCTAGGGAAATATTCTAAGAATATATTTTATTTTGATACATCAGACTTGAGTATATATTAGTCCTCGAATGTCTAATTTCACTCTTGTTCGAATACCTTGAATTATATTTTATTGGAACATATATTGAAGATGTTTTGGTTTAATTTAAAGCCATTAACATTATATTTCTTCATAAGAACGTTTTATAAGATTTATGAGCGATTATTTTAAGATGATGATTTTAATATATATATACGAATTAATATGTATTATTACTTGCATTAATAATATTACATTAATCTAAGACAAATTTTCCTCCCTGAACAATTAATGTCTCTGCAACATTGTATTGTAGTATGCAACATTACAATATCTCTACAATGTAACAAGTTTAGGCTGTATGGGATAATTTTTTTAAACGTATATGTATATGTGTGTATGTGTGTGTGTGTGTGTGTGTGTGTGTGTGTGTGTGTGTGTGTGTGTGTGTGTGTGTAATTAGGCCATTCTACTTATAAAAATACTGAAAAGATCGGAGATCATCAAAAAGTGAATATATTTTTTGAGATATTTAATATTTTATCCTCATACTTTCCAACATAAGATACAAAATTTCTCATATAAAGTATTCACCTCTTTCGATTATCTAATCTTGTAAGTTTTGTATGTACAATGACGAAGAATCTATAGATAAGGAAATAGAAAAAAATAAAATCTCCATTGTACTTTGGAGATATTAATGCACCAGTGTGCAAAGATTAGTATCTACTAATTAATTCTTGTTATTCTAGAATCTTCCGTATACATATTCGAAAGTAAGAATATTTCAAGAAAATCCTAAAAAAATTAGGAATTAGGTCAAGGAAAGTTTCCAGAATATACTTAAAACAGTTTTTAAATATTAATTCCATAAGGAATTAATAGCTTAATTTCAAAATTAAAACAAGGAAGATTCTTAAAACATCCTGTCAAAGTTAATAATAAAATAAAAATATGTTCTCAGAACAATTTGAAAACTATCCTTGAAGACACATGTAAGACGAACTATGTGCCGTAGGACATTTTTTCTATAGAACATTTTTCCACAATGTTTTGAGAATAAATGCATATCTTATGAAAATGTTTCCAGAACGTCAAATACTTGATTTGATTTGTAGATCTAGCCCCGGTTTCCCTTATTAATTATTTCGTATTGATTGATTAATTATTTCGTATTCTGTAAAAATCACATAGCATTATTACCGTTCAACTTGATAACGTGTCGAAGTTTAATAAATCATATTCAGTGCCATTGATTATTCGTTCCTCTTTGCTTCTCTCTCTCTTTCTTTCTTGCTCTTTTGCTCCCTCTTTCTCCTTCTCTCCCTCTTTCTCTTAACACGCCTTGTCATTTTCTACTTTTATCAATAAAGCACAATCGTGGCATATGACAAGTACGAGCACGCTATTCACCACAGACGTTGCCAATGTACATTTTGTATCTCCGTTCCTGTAATTTCCAACAAGAAATCTCTAAAATAAAATTTATTTATCGAGACAATACAAAATTAGGCAATGTTTCGCTATTTAATATATTTATGTATCTCAAGCGGGTTTGCCTCTTTAAAATTTTAAACACTAATATCTTTAGAAATAACGCACTTATTGTTGCACTTATTGCCCGGATATCGCTTGATTGATATGCTTTTAATTCTATAGTGTCGTGTTTCGACCGACCCTAGCAAAATTACAATACTACAGTATATTTACGAGAAACAGCTTTTTAAGCGCTGCAGAACGGGAATTATAGTTCGAGGCAAGGTTCTCCGTAGACAAGCGTATCATTTAAAATCTGGCGTATCAATTATATAATAATCAATGTAGCATACCGAATCGTCATCAGGTTGATGCAGCAAAAACAATATCCTGAAATCGATTCACGTAACATCCTTTGCGTCGCTCACTTATTCGAAAAGTCCACGTTGAGTTCGTGTGCATCTTCCAGTGTGGAGATCAAAATCCCCGGGAAAATCAATAAGATCACGAGGGCGGTGCAATCTGTAGAAACCCGTAGAACGAAGCGCGCATTAATCTATCGTACGAGATACTGTTCTCCCCCCGTAGCGCCGAACCGGCGCACGAATTTCATGGAAACACGAGCGCTCCTCTTACGAGGCCCCTTAGCCTGATTATAATTCTGGAGGCAAATACGTCTGTGGCTTATTAATGGGAGGCAATCTTTCTTAAGGTGCTTCGTTCATCGGCAGGAAATTTCTATAATTATTTTCGTCCCGGGCACGGAGAGCTCATTAGGTCGGCCGAGCCAAGCGGCGCTTCCTTTCCCCCCGTCGTTCCCCGTCGCCCACCCTCTACCCCCTTTCTCACTCTCTCTCCCTTTCTCTCTCTTTCTCTCTGTCTTTTCGACCGCCCCCTTAGAGCCGTTCTTTTTTTTCCCTTTCTTTCACCTGCACCATCATCTCGCCTTTCTAACCACGCACGGACCTTCGTCGTCCACCGTCCATTTCTTTCCGTCCCTTTTTTTCATCTGGTTTTTTCTCGCCCCTCCCGGCCCCTGTCCCGCGCTCTCACCCGCCGCGTATCCGTTTCTCCGTCTCGAGCTATTGTTCCAAGAGCCCGTCACCGGGAACGGTCCACGGTGTATCAAAACATCTGGGTCGTATATCTGCCGCGCTCATCTCCCTCGTCCGACACTACGGTAATTATCGTTCGGCACCTGTTAGAAGTCGATGCACCGGCTCGCGACTGCGAATCTCTGCATCAGGGGGGACGCTTCGCTCGAGACGAAAACGAGAGATCATCGCGCACCACATACCACGACGCGCCCAAAGCCATTTAGTCGCTTCGTAATTCCGGTGTCCGAAGCCGAGAAATAACACGCTGCAAGGTGAGAAGATATGTCTCCGATAAAAAAGATTAGGATGTAAAATGCATTTGTAATGAACGCACGTTGTCGTATGCAACTGATTTAAAATTGCGTTAGCGACGTGATTCTATAATTAAAGAGAAATATCACGGTAGAAATTTTGAAAGAATGCCTTTCTCTTTATTATATTTTTTGAAAGGTTATAATTTGGAAAACATTGCCAAAAGTGTTTGAAGATCGGTCGTAAATTGGCGAAATTAGAGGAGAATTCGTGAAACATTGTCGAAGCGCACAGAAATCTCGGGTTTCTTACTCTGCTCAGTTAGTTAAAAACCGACCGTAATATATCATAGACTGAAAATGAATATGTATTATAAACTAATTATTAATGTGTGAGTTTTAACTCACTCATTCCAAAAATTTTTCAAGTGGAACTATTGTTCTACAAATAATAAATTATTTATGACCATCTACATCTTCAAGGAAAAACAGCCTTTTTAAAATAATGGAAGCATGGAACATAAAAAAAAAATTGAGCTCAGCTGTGTTGATTCTAAGGACATGAAGGACGAGTGTTGACTCAGCACAACTGAGGTTCGAGCGCAGCAGGTGACGTATGAAATAAGATTGGCTCATACACAGTCCAGAATCGTTCTTGAAGAAGCTTTTACCGATCAGGAGGGTCCACTATATAATTCTGGTGTAAATACAATTGAGCTTACTGTGTGTGAATTATGTTGATCTCTTCATTGTAATCAGCACTGAAACTTTAAACGTGTTTCTGCCAAAATTATTTTGTTTAAGTAGACTCGGAAAATATCTAGAAAACTATCGATTCGATAAATTTCGACCTTTCAGTAACTTCCTTGTAATGTAATTCCCTTTGTTTGCACGTATGGATTTTTCTTTTTTCAAAAATTCGCTGAGAGACATCCAGAAAGTTAATCAATTTTTATGAAAAATTCATAATATCTCTCTTAAGAATCTGCTAGTTTGCGAAGATAAAAATTTTCCTAAAACCCCCTACGGGACAAATGAAATTGTTTTCATATGGTTTTCAAGAATTTCTATATTTTATTAAGTTCTGAAATAATTATTTGGATAGTGCCAACTATTGTTTTCGAGAAAAGCCATGTTTTATGGAATCTCTCTCTCTCTTTTTACACTCTTTTTACATCGAATTAAACAAAGATATATATAAATTTGTCAATATTCTTACTATTATTCGTAGATTTGTGAAGGTTGCGTTTCTTATAAGTGGTTCATGTATCACTCATATTTATCATTTAGAATGACTTCAAATAGAATTATGAAGAAAATATGAAAATAATAATCGAAATTTACTCAAAACAATGTGTCATGCAAAATTTAATATGAAAATCTGAGTGTTAGTTTTAGTAAACTTATAACTACATCAATCTAACATAAAATTTTTATTATTGCATGATGTAAATTTAATGATTAATTCAATACAGTACACATTTGTCTCATAAATTTAATTTAAAAAATTATATAATCTCTCCATCCTCGATTGTCTCACGTGATTATAATCATAAAAGTCTATTTGTGTATTTATATCTGGATAAATAGATAGATGTATTTAAATTTGGCAGGAACGTTACTGGTCGATTTATAAAGGTTGCGTCCCTTATGAATAACTTATATAGCACTTTATCATAAAGAATGATAAAATAGGAATACAAAAAGAATAATCAGTATCTGCTGAAAATAATATGCTCATGCAAAAATATAATATGAAAGCCCAATTATAACTTTTAATAAATTTGTGCAACTGCGTTCATATATTAATAACTTTTCATTACTATATAATGTAAATTTAACGACTCAATGTAGTATATTTGCCTCATAAATACAATTAAAAAAATTGTAGAGTTTCCCCATCATTGATAGACTGACGTCATGATAATCACGAAAGTCTAGCTGGATGGGTAGTTATCAAGTGTGCTCGACTAAAATCCGTAACTAAATTCATTTTGTAAGCATTACCAGTCCTTTATTTCCACCACCCTTGGTTCCGCGTCTCGTTTCCAGGCTCGTTTCGCGCGATTTCCACTGGAGTTCCGCGGAGCGCTTTTGAAATTGAAGCGAAATAATTTGGCGAGAACACACGATGAATCTGAAAACAGTGCTCTTAATTAATTATTAATTAATCAATTCTTTACACGCAACACAACCGGTTATATTCAACCAATTCGGTTATATTCAATTTGCGGCCGGTACCTTCGCTCCGCTGATTACGAATTTTCGGTATATTCCGCGCGCCGCCGAAATGCACGCGGGCTGATGTTTTATTATGCGCCGTGAAATAATAATCAGTGCGTCGCGCGGAAAATAATTATGCGGACACCGACACACTCAAGGGGTTCACGTAAAAATTGGCAGTTTAATTAATTAGCTCTTTACGCGGCCGGATTATTACCAAGCTTGCAGCGAAATGACAGCTTCTCGCGAGTTGATTACGGACGCTCGATATCCATCATTCCGATACTGTGATAAAATCCCGAGTAAAAGTCGTATATTTATCGCCTTTCTCTCTCTCTCTCTCTCTCTCTCTCTCTCTCTCTCTCTCTCTCTGTTTCGCGCGCGCGTATTTAACTAGTGCACCGCTACTTCATTCCGCATGGATCTCCAACGTGCACACTCCGTAAAAATTCGGCATTCGAAATGAATGCAGAGTGGTTATAACGGGGACATATTACGAAATGGACATTGCCTTAATGTCTTTCAAATGAGCGGGATTTTCAGCCGCAGTCGGTAGCTCAAGCGACCCTCTAACGACGCTAAGCTTATAACATCCACCAAACGCAAAACGGTAGTTCATTTCGCAGTATCCGCGTTTGAGCACGCCCGCACTCACGAGAGAGAAAGAGGCAGACAGAGAGAGAGAGAGAGAGAGAGAGAGAGAGAGAGAGAGAGAGTGTGAGAGAGATAATGCGATCTAAATAATCGGGTGTCGTACGCCTAACTTTGGCCCACATTCACGCGGTAGCTCCAATTCCGGTTAGCTCGCAGTCTCGTGAGAATTCGAATCAACAGCGCATACCAAACTCGACGTGCCTGCTTGCATGCATGCTTGCGCGCACGCGCGCATTGCGTCTCGCGCGTTTGATTACAAATTCGAGTCATCCTTCGTCCTTTCAATCAACGCCAGGCGTTTCGACATCTTCAGACCGCGACCTCAGTTGCGTCATTATAGCCCTGGTATGTGAATTATACGCGCGTCGCCGGGTAACACACATGTGCTTCTGCTAGGAAATTCGATCGAGCGTATTCGTATTCGTTGCCGCGAACGCGCATTCGGATACGGACGGCGCAATCCGGCCGATTTTGCGTGTGCACACGCAGAACGACGTCGAGATGACGGCGTTTTAACGTGCGAGAATGCGTCACTATTGTAAATTGGAGTGCCGCGTACAAAATCGTCAATGCTTAAGCTGGCCACACGCACTTTCCGTGACAGTAGCCGTAAGACGTAACGTAAGAATTGACCAATTACGATCGAGTATTCACAAAAATGACGATCTTACAATTCGACGATTCTCAACATGATTGGTTAATTCTTAGGTTACGTCTTACGGTTACTGTCACGGAAAGTGTGTGTGTATTGAGAGAAGAATTTAGTAAATATTATCAAAATTTGGTTACTATTACTAAATGGTAGACGTAAATATAGCGAGCCAAAACCATGGCAATACTTATTAATTAATTTAGTTTTGTAAAATAAATTATTTATTTGACAGAAGTAAAATTTATTTGATTCCAGAATATATTTGGTAAATAAAACTTATTGAATAGTTGAGCAAAATAAGCGATTTTGTAATAGTTACAAAATTTTTGGTAGGTTCAACCAACCATCTGTAATAATAGATATTGAAACGATGTAATAGCTGCAAATGAATGAATTTTTCGTTGTGCTGCAACAAAACATACTTATACTGGTAACAAAATAGAACTCGTACCTACTGAATTTTTTATTACATGGGATATAACAATTTTATAACAATTATCAAATATCTGCTCATAACTGTAATATATTTCATATTAAATATTTAACATTAAATAACTATTACTAAATTATTTAATTGATATTACTGTGATTGCAATTACGTCATACTATTAAATATTTGGCAATTATTATCATATTTAGTATTAATTATTAAGGATCCAACGAATTTCTATAACTAAATGCAGTTTGTTATAGTTACCAGTCTTTTCTCTCAGTGTGGCCAGCTTTACTGGATATAATACACTCTCGACGTAGATTTGTCACGCGCCACGTCCAGCACGTAACACTGCATCGCCTGATTAAGATCTATATTTTTTTTTATTATACAGGATGTACCAGAGCAACCTTTGAAACTATACTGGAGAAGTAGTACAGATTGAACATAAAAGCCCTATTTTGTGATATTCGCAGTAATTATCGAGATATAAATTAAACAAGTTTTATGAATGATCACGCGAGATGAGATGATAGTGGCGACGTTTGCCATCGTGTGCTTCTATATTACATCAAACTGAACAAAATTCCTCTTCAAACAAACTTTCTAATAACATCGTAATTTTTTAATTATTAATTAAAGAAGATTGGTCGTTCGCAATAATATATTAATATTATCTTATTAATACTAAAAATCTGCAAAATTATTAGAAAAATAAAGAGAAACTGTTTGTTCAGTTTGACTTAATATACAAGCACACGACGGCAGATGTCGCTCATTTATTATATCTCTCACGTAATCATTCATAAATCTTTAATATCTCGATAATTATTGCGAATATCGTAAAATAGGATAGGACTTTTATGTTTATCTTAATCCGTATTGTGCCTCCACGAGAGCTTCGAAGGTTGTTCTGGGACACCCTATATTACAGCGGCGATTGTTTTCACGAAAGACTGTGCGCGATGTAATTTAAACAAATAGATAGTGTACGGCCACGATATGTTTCACAAATATATTCAGGATATCGAAAGTGTATCCTAATAACGCGCAAGATTTGTTTGCTAGGATTAAGTATTGATATAAATATTAATATGTAATACTTAACGTATTGATATTGATATGTTAATATTATATATTAAAATTCATATCAATATTTGATACAAGTATCGTATATGTATGTATCACGATTATGCGTCATATATAATGTAATGTGTTGGCATGATTATATCCGGAGCCGTATTAATGTTGGACCCACACACAATTGGGGAGGTCGTTCGAACATTAGAGTTTCGGCGAACGCGATCGTTCCCGAGAAGCGGCAGCATTCGAGCCTCCAGCTCGCGTTCCGAAGAACAAACACAAGAGATAAGGAACCGTGCAGCTATTAGTCGCTTCACCGAAGCGTGAAAGAATTCGGCCAATAGGGTTGACACCCCTGTATGCATATAAGCTAAAAGCGAAAGGAGGACACATAGTCTCAGTTGCAATCAAATCCCTCAAGGGAAGATTCCGAAGTGTTTCATCGAATTCCGTGTTTAGAATAGAACTAATATAGAATAACTAATATATTAGAACTAATATAGAATAACTAATATATTGTTCTAGGGAATCTAAATAATACAAATTTCCATTTTTGTATTCCCTTTCTTTGCGTAAAAAAGATAACAGCCTGCAGAATTTTATAATTTTCAATAAAATAAAAAAATCACAGTAATCCTTTTTGCTAACTTTAATTCAAAATATTTGGCAGAAATTAATCTTTATATACTATAACGCAAAATAGAGATAGCAATCTTATTTTCAATCTCTATTTTAACTTGTCCCATTATAAAAAAATATGGAATGGAAGTTGGAAGGATGGAATCGACTTGATCTCGAATTAAAGCCAAGTAAATTTCATATTTTTCTATAGTGCGACTAATTATTATAATTTTTTCTTATTTTAATAAATTATTGAACATTATAAAATTCTGTATGCTGCTATTTTTTTAATACAAATGGAGAAATTAGTATTATTTCGAACAATTCCATACTAGACTAAATTCAGAATCAATGAAACATTTCGGGACTCCCTTGTCAGTCGATTATCAAAAAGAAAGAGAGAGAGAGAGAGACAGACAGACAGACATACAAATAGATAGAAAGAGAGACAGAGAGAAAGAGAAAAAGAGAGAGAATACAGTCATTAAGGATGTATCTGAGCTACAAATATAAAAATAGTACTAATTTGATAAAACTTTGAGTAACTTTAATTATCTATAATATACTGAAAAAAATTTCAAGTTGATTCACTAAACCATTGAAGAGTAATTATTATGTTAATTTTACACGTATTCTTATGGTAAAAGCAACTTTCCTGAATGTAATGAGTAAAAACGTATAGAAAAAATATTATCAAAAACTTAAGTATTTTTATACATATAGATCCTGAATTGTCGGAACTATTTGCAGAATTTGATTAGTTTTCACAACACGGTTTCAGAGAAATTAATTTTTATTTGTGAGAATTTTGCGATTGTCGTAATAAGTTAGTAATTGGACTGTGGAAATGCGGTAATCAGCTGTGTGTCATCAGGTGTGTCAAACGAATAACCTATAAATCAATATAATAAAGTTAGATCGTAAATTCTTGTTTTGTCCGCATTGTTTCATGCAGAGGACAAGAATACAAATTAAATAATTTCGATTAACAATAGGATAAAATGTGTGAAATTTGAGGCTTTTATTATTTCATCTAACCTGCCTGCACAGTGCATTACTGTCAACGTACAAACCATAAACTATACGATACGCTATTGTTACGTTTAACTTTTTTCATTAAATATTTATAATAACAACAAATAATATTGATAGTTACCGTTCAGACAATGCATATTTACCTGTTTTAACTTATCACAATTACTTTTCTCCCCACTGATGGATATTGATGTTAAATAAATACGAAATTTAATGTTCTAAAGTTGAATTGAGGGCATTTTCCCTACCAAAAGTTTTATTATAGAAAGTTGAAAAAAGCAAATAAAAGTAATAAACTGTTGAGAAAGTAAAAAATAACTTTTGAAATAAAAAATATATGTTAGCCACTATTTATATCACTTATCATTAAGTTTACAACACGTTTGAAGCAGATATTTAAATTTTTCGTTTTTCAAGCACTTTTGTCACCGATTGTATCTCAGATACATCCTTAATCATTATTGTGAGTACTTAAATATCGTGTACACATGGAACAATTCTAAAAAAGAAAATATACCGGAGTGACAATACGATACGATAGACAAAATCTTAAGGTGACGCGAATAAATATATTTTTTCGTATATGATTATGTTGCGGCAGTATGTAAGTAAAAGATTCATATTACTTTCTATTTTCTTTCTCTCTCTCTCTCTCTCTCTCTCTCTCTCTCTCTCTCTCTCTCTCTGTCACTGTCTTTTTCATTCACCATTTAATAGATTCCTATCAGAAGATATTTGCAAGCGCGATTTAAACCGGCATATATATATATATATATATATATATATATATATATATATATATATATATATATA
>NW_022639529.1:565111-566732 GCF_010583005.1 Odontomachus brunneus | reverse complement strand
TATATATATATATATATATATATATATATATATATATATATATATATATATCCGCTAGCTACCGCGTGTCTCGTATCTGTCGGCCGATGATCCTTTGAACAATCAATGATCCGCACAGCTCGCGCAGAACGCTTCCTCGTTACAAGACACACGCATCACGTACACATCAACATTGATCCCCGAGCCCCTGCGTTTAAGTGCGCACGCGCCGTATCTAGGCTCCGGAGATACGTAACAAGGAAAGATCAGTCTCCGGTAACATGTTCGTTATTACCTAACTGAAGAATGCGTATCGACAAGAAATTTCATGTCAGCATTGCGCAAACGTATTTTGCCTTAATATAGTAGAGGAGCATAATATAATAGAGGCACATTTTCATGAAAAAGAGACAGAGGAAAGGAAAGAATACATTCAATCGGACGTATACGCGTAGTATATGCAGCTGTGTATGTATGTGTCCTGCATTTTTCCATTTGTATAAAAAAAGTGATCGTACAAAGTAAAAGAATCATATTATTAACGCGTTTATATCATAAAATCATATTTATATCATATAATGAAAAAGTTGTCTTTCATCAAACTCTCGAGCAGATAATCCTGCTCATCACGAGCAAGCGCGGGGAGGTGTACAGACGCGATTCGTATTCGTAGTAGAATAATTTGTCGCACAAAGGGACAAAGATGTTTCCCTTCGTCGCATGCATCGCGTACTGGTCGAGTTATGTCGTGGAAAGCGGGAAATCCGAGAGCCGAGAGCAGAGGAGATGCCGGGCATACAGAGATCCAGGCAACACTCGGGCTCGGACACCCCGGACGGACGGACGAACGGACGGACATCCGAAATTCGACGTGCATCGAATGCGCTTCTCCGCGCTGGGCACGGCGCGTATCTCACGGATATCGCTTCTGAGAATATACCGCGTCCCCGGGTCCGGCAATTTGTCAGCGTTGACGCGGGTTCTTATAATAATAAAAGAGGCCACGTATGAGCCAAGAGCGAGGGCGAGCGACGGGGACGACGCTCGTCCCGACCTACAGCGGGCCTCGTTAAAAACGCCCTAGGTTCTAATCACGAGACGTCGCGGCGAAGCCGGGGCCGGGAGATAAATTTACAAGGCACACTCGGCCGCTCGGCCAGAACGACAGCGGGTTTACGAGCGCGCGAGAGCGAACGGGGCGCCGCGGCACGCTGCGAATTCGTCCAATTGCTTTACGCGAATTCGTCGGGCTTGCCTTTTATTTTTGCCCATCGAGAGGAAACTGACGGCCTACGAACTTCGATTAGTCCGCCCGCTGCTGACTCTCGCGGTCAGCCGTCAGCACAACAAATGAGCCCGCATTCGTGAGGCAACCCTCCCTCTCTCTTTCTCTCTGTTCCTCTATCCATCTGTCTTTGTGTCTCCTCTCACTCTCTTCTTCTTCGCTATCTCTATCTTCATCTCTATTTCTCTCTCTCTCTCTCTCTCTCTCTCTCTCTCTCTCTCTCTCTCTCTGTCACTGTCTTTTTCATTCACCATTTAATAGATTCCTATCAGAAGATATTTGCAAGCGCGATTTAAACCGGCATATATATATATATATATATATATATATATATATATATATATATATATATATATA
>NW_022639529.1:564658-565012 GCF_010583005.1 Odontomachus brunneus | reverse complement strand
TTGCGGTGAACATAAAAGTCCTATACCGTTTTGCGATATTCGCAATAATTATCAAGATATTAATTGTAGAAAACTTGTAAATGATCTTGCAGAATATGATAAATAAATTATAGTAGCGACGACTGCCATCGTGTATTTATACTTTAGGTCAAATTGAACAGAAAAATCCTCTACCATTTTCCAAATAATCACATAGATTTTTAATAATTAATTAAAGAAGATTATTACACGATTTTGTGATAATGCACTCATCTTCTTTAATTAATAATTAAAAATCTATGTAATTATTTGCAAAATGGTAGAGGACTTTTTTGTTCAATTTGACCTAAAGTATAAGTACACGACGGCAGTCGT
>NW_022639529.1:564221-564429 GCF_010583005.1 Odontomachus brunneus | reverse complement strand
AATTTGACCTAAAGTATAAGTACACGACGGCAGTCGTCGCTATTATAACTCATTTACCATATCCTACATGATCATTCACAAATTTTCTACAATTAATATCTCGATAATTATTGCGAATATTGCAAAGCGGTATAGGACTTTATGTTTACCTCAACCTGTTCTACGTTCCCATAAAATGCCCGAAGGAGAGTGTGAGACACCCTGTATA
>NW_022639529.1:546225-563850 GCF_010583005.1 Odontomachus brunneus | reverse complement strand
TCTCTCTCTCTCTCTCTCTCTCTCTCTCTCTCTCTCTCTCTCTCTCTCTCTCTGTCGGTAGCACTGATACTGCGTTTCAAATATTAACGACCACCTGTGCTACTTTCTCGACTGTGACGCCTGTTTTATTTACTCGCTCAGGATACCCCGGCTGTTTCACCTCCGCCGTGTGTCCGTGCAGTCCGGATACGTTGAATTATAGATAGATCGGACGCAGATTTTCGCCGGGAGAAATGTATGAATACCGTGATACAGGCAGGATACGCGCAGGATAATCTTTGTAATACGAGCGTCGATCGATGCGGCAAGCCGCGGAAGGTATTACGGAGCCTTGGATTGTAAACAAGCAACCTTGTTCTTTTACGAGAAGGGCGAGCGCTTAAAATGTATATCCTGTAAAAAATGCACAAATATAGTCCCCGTAGTTGGCGTTCCGTGGGGAAAATGCGAGACGCGATAATCGGTTTCGCTAAGAGATAACGATAACGGAAGATTGTATTACACGCTTCGTAATCGTGATTCCGCGCACGTCAGACCTGTTAAAATCATATCTGCGATTCATTTCGCGAGACATCACACGCCAACTGCACGGGAAAACATTTTTCCGTGATTTTCCCCTTATCAGCTATACGCCGGGGGTCTATTATGATTATACAGCCTGGGTTCGTTCTTGTAATTTCGGACCGGGCGCGGTGCCGGCACGAAACGGTGAATTTACAAGGGCCAATGAAACGCATAGTTTAGATTATTACGATCGCCTCCGCGGCCTTTGTTCCGTAAATTCAGCGGGAAGGTCAAACCCCAACGCGCTGGCCGCGAATACAACGGCGAAACCGGAGATTTCTGCCAAGACAATTAGTCTGCTAATCTAGTTCTGCGAATCTGTAACTGACGAGTCCCGATTCGAGTCATATCTCACCCTCGCCTTTTCCCTCCTCCTTCCATTCTCACCGATTATGTTATTTCGCGTTATAACTCTCCCGTCGCGCTTCTCGGCGCGTATATATTTGCGGCGTTAAAAATTATTATCTTGCGCGTTCGCTGACCGACCGACCGCGCGGCGACAGTCCCTCGCCGTTAAAATTACACGCTCGCGCGATCGAACGAGCGCTCGCGAGAAAAGAGAATGAAGTACCGCCGGCTGTAATATCTGCGTCCGCGCCGTCGCGATAACGCCTGTCCGGTATCGATGCACGATACAATTTTCCCTTTTCGCTCACGGTGACTGTCTCACCGCCGGCCTCCTTTACGAGGTATTGAACCGAGTGCTAATTACTAATGCAGAACATGGCGGTTTCGCCGTTAGATGTGTAATTACTGAGGAGGATCTAATGGAATAATCGCGTTTGCAAATTAATGCGGCAAATTCGACCCTAACTCGGACGCAAGATGGCTCTGAGGATCGGGGGCTGATACGCTGTCCGGTCGAAGGATTAACCGGCAAGCTATTTCTGACGTGACGATTAATCTGCAGATTCACCGCGACCGGCCAACGCTCATGCATAACACGCATGACATGTAGAAAAACGTAAGCAATAAAATTTGAACGTATTTACTCAAAGTAAGCGAATTAACTTATCACATTCCGGAATTATGGAGAAAATTTACATTGAAATTTTCTACTATGGTTGACCAACTATAACTGACCAACTCGCTACTAGGGTAAGGGCCGTGGCACACAAAAAAACTTAAGCAGTAAGCAGTAAGCAAATTAACCAATCACAGACGTTGATTCTTAGACCATAAGAAGAATCAATGACTGTGATTGGTCAATTTACTTACTGCTTACGTTTTACTGCTTAAGTTTTTTTGTGTGCCACTAGCCTAAGTGTCTTTATTATTGTGCTTAAGTAGTATTGTATTTAAGTAAGCCATAAAAAAACTAACACAAATAAATGTATATAGAAGGTACTTTTTATTAAATTTAATACTTTAACTTAATTTTAAAAAATACCTTTTTTTATTTATTTGTGCTAGTTTTCTTTTTATGGTTTATTTAAATAGAAAGGCACACTAATAGAAACAGGCACAGTAATATGGACAATTACTCTTGAGTGTTACTGCCTACGTTTCTCTGTGTGCCATGCACTGCACAAATAATTTACTGGAATGAAGTAAATATCTTTATTTAAGTATTCGTTTGATTTATAAGTAAATATTTTATAAATTTATAAAAAAATCGTTATTAGTGTTTAAAATAATATCTTTTAAAGTATTAGTAATATTTACTAGTTTTTTTATATTTCATTTTCTCGTTTTTAAATATACGCACATTTTATTACCGGAATATATTTCTTTAAAAGAGAACAGCCAGGAGTAGTCCAGATTTACGGCTAAAAATTTTTGAAATTATTTTAGGGTTAAAATAAAGTTCACGGTTCGTAGATTATAAATATGCAAGTGTCAGAATAATCAGACTTTAGATTCCAGAGATAGCCCATTGAAAATTCCACTTCCACGAGATGGCGCCGAGATGAACTGCAGCTGCGATTATTGCACTTACTACGCGACAATTACATCTCGATTAAACTTGTCACTTGTGACAGTACTGTCAATCAGTATTTAGTTATAAATATTTTATCGTATCGAAACCTCAAATCCTAAACCTTGAGTATAAAATAGTTTTTGCGTAAAAGTGCTTCGAAATTAACATTTCGTGGAAGTGAAACATTCAGTAGGCCATATCTCTGGAACCTAAAGTCCGACTAAATTGGCATTGACCTATTTGTAATCTATCATGAACTTTATTTTAAATGGTTTCAAAACTTTTTGGCCATAAATCTAGGCCAGTAATCTAATAGCCACTTCGCTGTACTCTTTGTAACTCTTTGTAACTCTCTTTATAACTGAAATAATTATCTTTTTAAATATTAAAATATTAAATAAAAATTAATATTTTTTAAATAAAATAACGAATTTTTTAAAAATAAGAATGCGTCTTTCAAGGTTTGTGAGGCGTTTAATTATACTGGAATATGTAAATTATTTACTTAAGAGAGAGAAAAACTGTTTAAAGCTGAGAAAATAATTTAGTTGATATAGTTAATATATCGAACTTGAAATAAAAAGTATTTTTAAATTCAAAGAATACATAAGCTATGACACATATAGAATTCCCGTGTTCGCCGCTACGCGGCGTCCATTCTCGCAATGAAGTTTACTTTCTAACCGAATATAACTAAACACGTAGAAGCGTGTGGCACAAGTGGAAACTGGAGAAAATTCGTTTTTTTTTCGGTTTAAAGTATTCGAGAATGTTCTCGACATTTATATGACTTATAAAGTTTCCAGTACGTTCTCTAGAGATGCTTATTTCTCCGGTCTTGAGATTATATGTTTATCCACACACAAAACCAATATTTTTAAAAGAAATAAATTGTTTATATGTACCAAAAAGTATTTTTTAAACGTAAAAATGCCTACTAATAAAAAGTAAAAGTACTTTAACACTCAATTGGAGGATTTACATTCTTAAGAGGCAACTCTTTTTGTTTAATACTATTTTATAGTTAGAAAAGAAATTGTTTATGCACAGACTCAACTGAAGTAAATATTTTTATCATAAGTAAAAAACATTTATTACTTAAGAATTCAAATTTTCTCACTGTAAAACAAAATTTGTTTCATGTAAAAAGATATAATATTTTCAAATAATATAATGATTTTTTTTTGTAAATATATAAAACAACTATTTACTTAATTCAAATATCATTTTTCTGAATATAGCAATTTTTTTCAGTGTAGTTCTAACTCAGATAATAACGAATGAATCTTGATTCGCGTGACGAATTTCTACGACTCGTCCGCTTTCTTGCAATTTTCACTTTTTTGTTGAACAATAACATTGTTTACTCTGCTGATCATGTCGTTATAATTTATGCTGCCGCCTCTGCGAGGTCGTGGAAACTTCGAGGAATTTCACGGAATCCGAATGCATCGGCTATCGGAAAATTGTAATGCACGCACGCAATTTTACAACAACAACAACGATAACGACATCCTGTTTCTATATCGATGCAACCGCTTCGCGTCGAATGTTACAAATAAGGCGATTAGCTCGCCGCACTGCGCTTCAGTGTAACAGGCGGGCCGCGTGATGCCCGAGTTGTCGAATTACCGCGAGTTTCTGTTATTTCGGTATTAACCCAGTTCCCATTATTTCGATATCGTTAGCTACTCCAAACACTCGCCGATTTAGTTCATAGTTTTATACGTCTAATGTTATGCGTCTAATGAGCGCCGGAATAGAAACGTGTACCAGTTGTTTCCCCCTGAATCCCGAACAATCATCTCGAAAGCGGTAACCACGTGAAAAAAAAAAAGAAGAAAATGCTTGAAATCATAAAGGACCAACGCGAACGATAAGAGAACGATTAGAGAGAGGGAAAAAAGGGAAGAAATTATTAGTTATCGAATAGAGGAACGTAGCCAAAAGCGATATAGGCCTCTTAAAATGACATATCTCTATATCTTATATATTAAATGTTGTATTTTATCAAAATTAAACGTAATTCGTTTTATTAGTTAAGTCAGGAAAAATTCATACTATATATTTCTTGTTATTTTATATGATAAATTAGCAAACATCGAGTTTTAGAAATTCCCAAGTTTTATTTCTATAATTTTTATTGACGAATTACATAGACCAAATAGCGGTAATTATCTTTTTATTCAATATTAAGTTTTTCTACATACATTTGGTTTTTGTAAAAAATATTTTTTGAATATTTTTACCTTCATTACTTTTTACTGTATAACTTGAAAATTTTTATGAGAAAAAAGTGACATAGCTACAGTATGCGATAGGTGCTATACTCTGTGACTAACATAATTTGATTCTAACCTCCCATTGTGACGTGACATCGTTTATTTTTAAGTTTAATTTTATTTAGTTTAAAAATATAACATGTAAAATATATGAGAAAATGAAAAAGATGCTAAAGATATGTTTTTATTTAATTATATTTTCCTTTCGTTATATTTTGAATAAATGAATATTGTTGAACCATTAAACGCATTAATGAACTATTTATTATCAAATATTATCATATATGCAACATATTATATAACTTCCAATATGTCGCTTTTGGCATCCATTTTCTTTGAACTCCATTTTCGTGCGTTTTACAAAAAAATTTTTTGTTTTAAATCTAGAAACAATTTCAGTAAAAATATGATATTATCTGATAGGGGGTACTTCCAACTACATGTATATATATATTTACATTTATATTTTGAACTTTACATTAAGACATAACCTCCAAAAACAAAGTAGTATGTCGCTTTTGGCGCCTTTACTCTATATAAGGGGAAAAGGTCTGCTCGACGGAAATCCCAATCAGCTCTGCGCCATCGTTGCCTTTCTTCCAGCGTCCCGTACGTTCGCTAATTCATTCTAATTTATACCGAATATCACAGCGCGCGGTTGCCGCGCCGTTGCCCGTGGCGTTGGCGGCAATTCCTATAACTCACAACAGACAGTCGTACAAACGTCCTAATCGGCGCTATCAGAATTTCAATCATCGCGGCACCGCTCCGGGCTTTCGCCACGATTCCGAGGATTGCGGCCTGATAACGTGGCGCGCACCTACGTACGTACTTACCTACGTAGCTACCTCGTACCTACGTACGTATGTTGGGCACGACAGCCAGCTATTTCTGACGAGAGACGATTAGTTTGCTAGTCTAGTTTCGAAATCCTATCCGGTAACAAATGAGCCTCGGTCCGAGAAGGAGGCGGTGGCTCGGTGCTGCGGTTGCGACGTCTCTGCGGCTGTGATGGCCGCGGCGACGGCGGCAGCTTCGATGAAACTACCCCGCGCCCCCGAGGCGGTGTATTAAGAATGCAACGTGAATGACGTGAAACGAATTCCTATGCAAAGCGGAACGGGGCGGAGGGTGGAGACGAAGGGAGGAAGGTGGAGGGACTGAAGAGGGCAGGAGACGCCGCGTTGATCCTGTCTCTAACTAGCAGCTCGCATCATTAACGGGTCTTGTTTGTTTTACAGTGTAGAAGGGACACGCCCATTTCCTCGTCATCCCGCTTAAGTCCTTCAATGCTGAGACGCAGACCTTGGCTCGGAAGCGGTGCCCTCTCTTGATCCACACCGCCGACCCTGATACACGGTGTCCTGTTTCGTTCGACGCAAGTCAATACGATCGCGTACTCGAGAGATGAAACGGCAAGGGGACGAAGATGAGGAAAAGGTCACGTACGCGCATCATGACTGTTCTCTGTGATAATAGGTTTCTACCATCAAGACGTAATGTGATTACACGGAAAAAAGATTACTGTTGAAATTGAAAACCCCGCTAATTTTGCAAATCTGTAGATTAATAAGGGATATATAAATTATGCTTTGGTAATATTTGATATTATTAGAAATTTGTCGATGCGACGACAAATTTTTCTATGAAATCTACGACGGAAGAGATACATAATTCAAAATATTAAAAAAAAAAAGACATTTGCTGAGGTAACTTTAATTCTTTCTTTTTGTTACATGAAATTTAGTACATTATTTTTGAAATTACCGAGGATTAACAACGTATTTCTATCAGGTCAAAATGACAGGTTTTTGTAAAAATACGTGATACAATGGAAAAAATATTTATGATTTCTTTTTAGCTTTATGTAACGTTAATTAAAAATATAAAATGCATCGGTATAAATTTGAGTAATTTTGATATAAAATGATAAACTAATTATATTTTTATTGCTTTGGTATACTGGGGAAAAAAATAGCTAGAGTAACTGTAATTACATAGTAAGTTATTTTTTACCTTAAACATGTATAGTTGTAAACATGCAAATTATAGCAGAATGAGCACAGGATTACATCTATGAGATATATTTTCGTACAATCCCATTTCATGGCTGGTGAGAATTAAAATCAGGATCTCTGGCTCGGGAAAGCCAGTTCATTCTTGGATATTTCAAACCGAAAAGAAACGAATGTTTTGTTTGGACTCCACTGGTGCTTGAGTACTCCTATGCTTAATTATATCGTTAGAGAGTAAACTTCACCGCGAAAACGGACGCCGCGTAACGACGGCTACGAGAGCTCCACTTCTTTCATAGTTTATGTATTCCTTAAATTTTGAATTCAAAACAGTTTTTGTCTGAAATTCGACATCTTAATTATATCAAATTACTTTCTCAGCTTTAAACAATTTTTCTCTTTCCTAAGTAAATAATTTACACATATTTTAATATAATTAAATCTTTCATAAACTTGAAAGTATCCTTGCTTTAAAAAATTCATTATTTTATTTAAAAAAATATTTATTTACTTTAATATTTTTATATTTATAAAAGGGCAATTATTAAAAAGTTAATTATTTCAAGTTAATTAATAAGAAAAATTATAAATTTTGAAAAAATATCTTCCGGTATTAAAATTTTCATATTTAAAAAGAAGAAATTAAAAACACAATTCAATATTTCTTATGTTTTAAAAAGTATTAATTTAAATACAAATATTTTTTATAAATTTATAGAAATTTATTTAAATCAAATAAATACTTAAATAAATTTATTTACTTTATTCCAATAAATTAATGTATGGCAAAGAAACATAAACAGTAAGTGTGTCATTAGACACAAAATAACAGCTGCATGTGCATAACATAAGACTATCTCGATCAATAAACGTATTTTAATAGCAATAAACACAGATTAATATGGTAATTTTATTCTAGATTATTGATTGAGGTGGTCTTATGCTATGTATATGCAGCTATCACATTTTGTGTATGATGGACTTAAGATTTGAGCGGTAAGCGAAAGTCGATTATCTTACATAATACTTTACATACAATTCAAATGTAAGGTAATTTATAGTAACAAACATGTTCAAATATACCATTTATCTGGTCAATACACACACACACACATGCACACACGCGCGTTTTCTGGAAATAGTTATTTTTTTCATTATTTTCTTTGCCATATTATTACCACGTGTAAAGCATTCTATAAGAATTTAATTATGTACCAATATTTATCATATTACGACTGTATTAACTATATAAAGTGGTCAGTTTTTCTTTATCATTCCATATTTGTTGCTTTATATTATATTTGCCCTTAAAATCTGTATAATTTATGATAAAAAATTTGCATGGGTTGGTACACCATATCGTAATTATTATAGGGACAACATTATGATAACATTTATTATAAAAATGATTTCCCTAGCTATTTTTGTATCATGTCATAGTTCCAAATATATCTTTTTTTTTCAGTATAGATTTCTTAAAAATCAACCTATCAACCTTTTTTCCGTATAAAGATACGTTTGGTGAATGCGTTTGCATTTCGCTACGTCGCTACGTGCGAAAAGATTTTCCTGGGGAAGCGTCTAGTTGCGGGACATGCTTCTTGTTCCTACTTTCAATGTTCCCGTCGTCACGACGTTGACGTATCCTTCTCATACGCTTCCTTCCGTCATCGCATCAACACGAAGGGAACACCCTGTATACGGCCGCGGCACAAGTTCTGTTCCTCCGCCACTCTCTTCCTCTCCCTTACCGCCTCTCTCCCTCTCTCTTTCACCGCGTCTCTCTCATCCACCCCGGTGCGTATATACATATTCATGGTGTCATTACCGCCCCGTGAAACATGCTATTGGTAAACGTTTCTGTTGCTCTCCTCTCATAGATGATTGCAGCGCGCATCTCGCCGTGGCTTCCTTATAAATTATTACAGGCTTGTTTCGCAAAACGTCAATGCTGTGCGGCCGATGACAAAGTGCCCGGGCTCGTAAAGCTGCAAAACGTGCGGCCATAACGCCGCCGCCGTCGCCGTCGTCGCCGACGGGCTATCTTGCGGATCGCGATCGTAATCACCGATCGATCTCGGTCGCTTAACTCCGCCGTAACTCCTCGTTGCTTCTTCCTCGCGGCTAACGAGAAAATTGCGCGGGTGACGACTCCGCTCTCTCTTTCTCTCTCTCCATCTCTGCCTCCCTCGTTTCGCTCGCCGATTTATTAATCACACTCGCTAATTGCTGACGAGCCGCGGCCTGACATCGGCGACTATCGCGTCGCACGACAGTTTCACCTCGCGATAGGAGTGGCGAGAAGCAGCATCCGACCGCGAAGTCACACAGACATTCATCTGTGTGAAGTTAGCCCCGCACTTTACGAATGCTGCTTATTAATTGCGCTGCAATGTGCTACATTTGCCATATATATTGCACACACGGCGTCATTAATGCCCGAACATTCCCTAAATCGAGAGTTACACGATTTTAGGCTTTATAAAAATGATAGGAATTAAAACCGTTACAGTTAAAAAAGCTATTATAATTAGAGCTACTTATACAATTTTCCATTTCAAGCGTCACGTGTGAGGCCGAAAATCGTGTAACTCTCAATCTAGGGAATGTCCTGGCATCCATGACACCCGCGTATGTATTACCCGTGACTTTATTAGTGGCCGCATGCTCATGTTAGTGCAACACATTTACTAAATTTAGAATTATTAAATATTTTGGACTAGTCGTGTCCCTTTCTACATATGCATTCTTTATGACTGTCGAACTGTGTATCTGAAGAATCGAAAATGTTATTGGAAAGCAGCTATGGAAGGTTAAGGTTTATTTCGTATAAGATAAAGATTTGTCCGCGCTCATGCATTACGAGTAATTAATAGGAAAACGATACTATATAGTGAAAGTATATTTAGAAAATTTGGGTATTGGAATAAATCTTCCAAGTTACTGTTATAAAAACAAAAAGAGGAAGGGAATTGGAAATGTATCATATATCACTCTTCTGCGTAATTACGCGTAACACGGACGGAAAACATTAACTTACGCGAACTAAACTTCAAATTGTCAAATTATCACGGCTACTTTCGAATATCGTTTTCGATTCCTTGGATACTCTACAGTCACAATGAATGCATTTGTAGAAAAGAACACAGCTAGTTCAAAATATCTATTAATTCTAGATCTAGTAAATGTGCATGTGTGTGTGTGTTTGGACCTTAATGAAGCTATAGGTATTGAGTTAGTCCATAAGTTCATGTGGACTTTTATTTAGTTGGCATCTACATGTTGGTATTAGGAAGATAATTCTATACAATTGGTTATCTATGTATATGCTTTAAAAAAAGGGAGAGAAACTATGTACATGGTACAATAGCTGACATTACAGACATTTTCATCAGCATATTTTGTAGAGTAAATAATAATATTTAAAGAGGTATAGTCGTCTTTCTTGAAAATGGGAGGCAGTAATGAATTTTTCTGGTGCATTATGCTTTTTTACTTTCATAAGGCAAGGATGCAACGTAAATAGATAAAGAGATATATGCCGTGTATAGGAATAATATAAGCGAATGCACATGCCAAAAGTAGTTTTCGAAATTACGTGCAGAAGAAGTGAATATCCAAGCTGCTTCTTGCTCTGGTAGGCTGGTAATCACGGATGTCCAGTAAATAACCACTTTAATCGATTCTAATCGTCACATCACAACTCTGGACATCGCAGTAAAGTTGAACATTAGTCAATCAACCGTTTCAAGACACTTGAATCATATTGCTGGACATCTAGACAAAAATCCGCATGAACTTATGGAACAAACCAAGGTAAATATTTTTTTATTAATGAAAGGAAAAAAATATTGAGTTTCTTCTAACGGGATAACGTGACAGAAATTACCACTAATCTACTAAAAAGAATTCAGTTTATTTTGGTAAAGCGGCAAAGCGTAAGACTAATAATTATTATAATTTTATCAATTATAATTGTACTAATTAATATAATTTTGTTTTTGTTAAATAAAATATATAGGAAAAGGCCAAAAAAAAGTAACCAAGCGCAGGATGTCACATACGAAAAGTTTAATATGGTTTATTATTGCTTAAAAAATTTTGTAATACAAATGTTTCAGTTGATTATTCAACTTTCTTCAATACAATACATAATTCGCAAATTCGTAACTTGGGAGATACGCTCAATGCTAAAGTAATATCGAACGACACATCGTCGGAAACATGTCAATGTTTAATCTAATCTAGTACACGGAAAAAAAGGTTTGGTTGAATTAACCAAATATGTGGTCGAATATGAACGATCCAGAAATTCCAATTGAAATAACCCGAATTCTGTTTAAGTCAATAAAAAATCTTGTTAACTTAAACAGAATTCGGGTTACTTCAATCGGAATTTCTGGATCGTTCATATTTGACCAGATATTTGGTTAATTCAACCAAATCTTTTTTTCCGTATACATATTGCCTTATAAAAAGAAGTCCGAGTGTTGTATCTGCAGTTAGCGATAAACAAAAGCGATGATCATAAGAGCAAATGTCGCCAAAGGTTTTCCGACAATTGAAAGAGAGTCAAATAAAGGTCAAATTGGAAATCCACGAACAAGTAATACAAAATTAGCATAATAGAATATGTGACGAATAGTTAAGAGTTAAAAACATGAAAGCACAGATGTTTAATTTTTAATTCTTGATTATTCTTCACATATCCTATTATACGAATTTTATGCTGCACTGAGAGAAAAAATAGTTGAAATAACTATAATCTCACTATATTTTATAGTTTGGGCCTCAAACATATATTTATAGTTCACCTAAACACGAAGATATAGCAGAATGAACACATATTTATAGTCATCATCTTATTACTCTATGTGTATAGTAAAACACGTTTTGGGAATATAGTTACATGCATCCATTTTTCCAATTGTACTGACTATATAAAATAGTTAATTTCTCTTACCATTTAATATTTGCTACCTTACTATGTTTTTTATTTCAAATAATTATAATTCTTGGTAAAAGTTTTACATGAGTCAGTTATACTATGTTTATATTGATAATATTACAAACATTATGGTGACATTTACTATAAAAAAGATATTCCTAACTATAATCTTTTTACTATGTCATTATAGTTCCAAATATCATATATTTTTCTCTCAGTGTGCTGGTTTGTGGTTTTTCTTTACAGCTCAATAGCTGTAATTAAAACTGCCAGGATATTTGCGTTATACTAACCATATTTTTGCTGCCTCGGCCTACACAATTATTTTGCTATAAAAAGATTGTCACAATCTATAAATAATAACATTAGATTGTCATGGCTACATTATAGTGCACTAAGGGAAAAATATATGATACTTGAAACTATAATGGCATAGTAAAAAGATTATAGTTAGGAATATTATTTTTATAGTAAATTTCAGCATAATGTTTGTAATAATTACAATATAAGCATAGTATAACTGACCCATGTAAAACTTTTACCAAGAATTATGTGATCATTTGAAATAAGAAATATAGTAAGGTTGCAAATATTGAATGGTAAGAGAAATTAACTATTTTATATAGTCAATACAATTGGAATATTTGAAAAATATAGGTATATTGACAAAAAAATTTATTAAATTTCAAAAAACGTTTGTTTGGATAGTTCTGTAAAGATATTTGTTTAAATTAAGTAATTATTTTCTAAAATTAAATAAAAAAGTTTTAAATATAAATTTGTTTCTTTAATTTTGGAAAATAATTACTTAATTTGAACAAATATCTTCACAGTACTATGCAAACAAACGTTTTTTGAAATTTAGTAAATTTTTTCTCAGTGTACATGTAACTATATTCCCAAAGCGTGCTTTACTATATACATAGAATAATAAAATGGTGACTATAAATCTGTTTTAATTCTGGTGACTATAAATCTGTTTCTATATCTTTATGTTTAGATGAACTATAAATATATGTTTGAGGCCAAAACGAACTATAAAATATAGTGAGATTATAGTTATTCCAACTATTTTTTCTCTCAGTGTGGCAATCGAAATAAAGTAATAGGCGAAATACGTTTTTCATATGTGAATTAATATTCACGTCCACAAGCGCACTCTCTTATACACATACACACCTACACACACAAAATGACATTAAATTTTAATATTAAAATTAATTAAAAATATTGAAAAAAAATGTTTTTAAATTTTTTGTTGAACTGAAAGTAAACCTCAGACAATTCCGAACATTCGCCTCATTAGACTTGGATTTCATTTAGAGATTAATAAATGCTAATTAATTATTGCAAATTACTATAATTTATAACATACATATAAATATATTAGCGCGAACGCAAATTCATAAACTGATTTTACAGAACTACACACAGAGTAATTAAATAATAACATTAGAGTCGCATAAATGAATGCATGGGTCCGCTTGACCATCGCTGATACATGCTAGATTCAATATAAAATTGATAGTCACATTATTCCTTGCTTTTGCTATTACATACAACTGTTTTGACTATATTTTAGTTTCTATTCATACGCATGCACACTAACGACTTACAGTAGACGCGTATAATAAATTTCCCATATAACGCATATATATTCAAAAGTAGCAAAATGACTAAAGCTAATTTTGATTCTTCTTTATAGTTGTCATATTTTTATAAAACATTATAAGTACAGCTAAAACAGCTATGGATTAGTTTCTGTTATTGCTATTGCAACGATTTCACATAAATTAATGCAGCTAAACTGGCTGCAATTAGTTTTGGTTTTTCTAATAGCTGTCACAGCAACTTTAAAGCTATTAACGCAGCTAAAATGTCTGTGGCTACATTTTAACTTTTCTATCAGCTATCATAGCACTTTTACAGTTAAAAATCCAGTAAAGTAATATTTGCAACCCAATAGCAATAATTACACTGTTAAATATTGGAGGGTCAAATTTAAACCAATTACTTTAGTTAAATAATATTTAGTTATTTTTAACTATCATGTGTATCAAAATTTACTATTTTAACACAAAACATGTGTTTAAAAAAACAACCACATCTACTCAACCCATTTAAAACAATATTAAGTCATTTTTTATTAAAACAAAGGTTACATTAAAGTGCACATAATAAAAAATAAACTAAATTTTAGTCAAATTTAATACATTTCTTAAATTAAATTATTTAACTCCATTACATTAGTTAAATTAACGACATATTTAGTAGGAGCAGTGGCGACTTATAGGAATGGTTAAAAATAACTCAAATTGAGTATAATTTGACACTACGGATTTAACAGTGTAAGGCTAGCAGGACGTTATATTAGCCATTTTTGCTGTCGTAGTCAATATAATCAAACTGTGTTATAACTTGGGATAACATCAAAATAGAAGGTAAAACATGGCGTATCAGAGACGAAACTCGACCTCGGTCATTCTTCGCTAGTCGCAGTTTTAAAAATGTTAGTGTCGCGAAATCTTCTCAAACACCGATTAACAGAAACTGGCGTGGAATTTCGACGATTTAATGCCCATGAAGAAGAGAACTTGAGCGCGATGCACCTTGCGGAAATGAACAAGCGTCTCTCCAATTCGCCTTTACCCTTTATCCTAAATTCAAAGCACCTAACGCATTACAAATAACGTCCCGCAATAATCACACGTTCTTCTACGATTGTGGATGTAAAACGCAACGGCACACACAAAGGAAACAACTAAAAATAACTAAAGGAACAAAGGAATTAACAAAAAGAAAACCCGAACCGGAACGACAACTAGAGTCGTGCACAAAGTTGTCGGACTGGAATTTTGACTTTACGACGACAACCGTGGTTCTAACAAAGACAAGCCTTCCAGAGTTCCAAATGGCGCAAAGGATTACTCTATTTGAAAATAAAGGATCTATTCAAAAAAAAAGACCGTTATGAATCGATTACATAGACTGACATCAATTTTCACCCTTATACTGTTGTAAATAATCCTGAAAGTTTTTAGTGCACTGAAATCAAATATGTTATTAAAAATTCTTTATTATATCAAATGGTTTCTAAAATATTCTAATCTAAAGGTGCCAAAAAGGACATTTTTAATCACTTTTAGATTAAAATAAATTTGAAACGAAAAGTGATAAGTCGATCTGACCACTGCATTTGAATTCAGTATCAGAAAAATATCAAAATTTTTTATATTTAATAAATACAACTAATATTACATATTTTTCTCAATCTTTTTTATATATGACTTCGAATAGTAACTTTATATACGTGATTCGTTACTTCGAAATTTTAATAAATAAGTAAATATAATATTAGATGCATTATTTTTTATATAAATAAATATTTTAAATGTCCCTAGACGTTTTTATCAACGTATGTTGAAGGATACAAAAGATTTAGCATAGATATATGGAATATTTGTTTTCTAATTTATTGAATGTAACAATTGATTTTAGTAGATTTTTTCATGCTAAGTTCAAATCCGCTGGTCTATTACTTTTTGTTTTAGATTTATTCTAACCTAAAAATGACAAAAATGTTCTTTTGGCATTTTTAAGTTAGAATATCTCATAAACCTGACGTGATAGTGCAGTTTGGATGACAGATTTGATTTTAGAATGTAAAAAATCTTCACAATCACTTATATACTGTAAAAACTGATATGTTAAATTTAACACATTTCATGTGTCCCAAATCATCCACTCTCATTTATGTGTAAATTTAATACAAAACAAATGTGTTAAAAAGTAACACGCAATATAGAAAAAATTAACATAAGAATTTAACGCTTGAATACTGTTAGGAGTCATTGGTTGTGTTAAATTGACATATTTAATATATCAGATTATGTCAATTTAACATTTTCATTTCATCAAAACCATAGATTAATACTTCTCTCAAACGTTAAAATAACATTTTATTTTAGTTAATTTAATATTATACATCAATTTAACACAAACTGTGATCCCTGACGGTATTAAAGTGTTAAATTCTTGTGTTAATTTTTTACATATTATGCGTATTACTTTTTCCCACATTTTTTTTGTGTTAAATTTACACGTAAATGAGAGTGGATGATTTGGGACACATGAAATGTTAAATTTAACACATTAGTTTCTACAGTGTACAGGTCTGGAAGTCAGAGCAAAAGTCAAAATTTGTCAGCCTGTGTTACTAATCACGCATTCGTCATGCTCTATTTTCGCGACATTCGTGAGGGTCACGCGTGTGATTCAACATATTACGTTGCTTATATTTCGAAATTGCAACATTCTCGTTGTATAATCTGGATCACTTTGTCATCTGGATCATCGATTGTATTTCATCTAATCTGGATCGTTTCGAGGCGATGCGAAAACTACGAGTTTCCCTAGATTCGGCCAGCTCGCTGCTAACCCGCGAAGCTCCTCTTTAAATCCGCCATTGTTCAGGACAACAACGCGCGTCGTTCCGATCGCGCGGGTATCCCGTTTCATCGCCGCGTCCCGGTGTCATCTTACGCGTAATGCGACTTTTCTTATTACTTACTTCTTTCAATCTTCCGTTCCATTTACACCGACGAGAGAGAGAGAACTGCGGGCGAAGTTACTGCCAATCACAAGTGAAATTAGAGCGTCCTCTCCGCGGAGCTGCCATGCACGCTCAATTTTCCGTTTGCGTTATCTCGCGCGCGCGTGCGTACATCATGCTCGACATTGTACATCTCGCACTGTAATCCCGCTCGTTTTAAGGGCGTTCCTTTTACAAACTTTCGAAGTTCTCGACAAAGGAAGAGAGTGAGAGAGGGGGAGAGGGAGCGAGCAAGAGAAACGAAGACACGAGAACTCTCGCGCGCGCACAGTCTTCTCATTCCTCGCCCGACTTCTCAACTTTATGTAATCCTTCCCTTCATAACACGCGCGATCATAAGCGAACTGAAATAACTGTCTACGAGCGGGAAATTTATTAGTTACGAGTGGATAACTTTTGCGGATGATTAATACGTCTATGATTCGGACGTGTCCGGGTGAATTATACATATCTGCATTATTGAAGACGAGAAGTTGAAATACGGCTCGTCGAGTCGCGCGACATAAAGACCGTTTTGAAATCGCGATAGCTGCCGAACGCGATGAGATTTATTAGCATCGTGAGTGGCAGATTCATAATCGCCCGAAGTATATTCGATCTCTCTCTCTCTCTCTCTCTCTCTCTCTCTCTCTCTCTCTCTCTCTCTCTCTCCCCCTCTCGAGCCGATCGATCCCGAGCGTGAGAAATTCGGTGAGGTCTGCACGTACCTCTACCTACACCGCTGCTTCACCCTGCAAGGGTGACGAACGCGCCGGAGGAGGAGTCCACGCGCGGCAGGAGAATACGCGAAGCAGCGACTTTATTGATTAAGCGATTAAGCCGGGCACCGCGAGATTATAAGGACACTCCGTTTTGTCCGACTGTCTTGTATCCCCCGATCGATCTCGTTCGCTCCTTTCGCGCGATTCCCCATGGAATCCAATCTTCGTGGATATTGCGTTTCGGCCATTACGTAAGACGGCAAGAAAACGAGAGCGCGGCGCGACCGTTACACCTAATTGGCAATAAATAATGCGGCGTGCGTGACAGGCAGATCGGCAATGCCGATTAGTAAGAGCGACGGGCGGCGGGGCAGGGGACAGGGAGGGGCGGGAGAGAGGCGGCGAAGGCTCGCGTTTAGGCGGTAGAGAAATTAATTACGCTGCCAATTAATCCGCCAGGATTTAGAGTCGAATTACGTAAACGCGATTGCGTGAGGAGGAGAGAGCGGAGAGAGGGAGTGGGAGTAAGAGAGGAAACGAGAGGGAAGGGAGTGGAGAGAGAGAGAGAGAGAGGGGGGGGGG
>NW_022639529.1:544054-546186 GCF_010583005.1 Odontomachus brunneus | reverse complement strand
GGGGGGGGAGGAAGTTACGCGCTTGGCGTTGATCGCGATTCGCGGCCGCCGCGCGGCTACTCTCATTTTTCCCATCGAAACCCGTCGTCGCCGGTTTCCGGATTGAACGAAACTGTATTCGGCGGATATTTCGGTAACGCTTTTACGGCTATTTCGAAATTAATCCCCTTATTGTCGCAAGCCGAATCGCTGCCTAATTGACGCGGAGTTTATTAAATTATCGGCAATCAATTTATCGCAAACAGCATTAAAGCCAAGATTCGCCATCGCAGCGTCCCGATCCCGAGTACACAATTACAGCCCCAAATGGCGCGGGCGCGTCGTTCGACTGTGTGTCGAATTGCAGTAAACATTGTCCGTTGTGTCTCTTGCTGCATTGTCCTTTTAGATATCGTTTTACGTTGTAATTAGCGACACGATGGCGTCACCCAACCCCCCGCATTCGCCCGCACATTTCATTGTTTACTTTGACAGCGACGATGATTAATGTCTGCCAGCTACGCTCGTTGCCCAGATAAAGATGGCGAAGGAGGGAGGGGGGAAAAAGAGAGCCGCTCAAATGCATTTAATTTAATTTGGTATCGAGCGTCTTCGAAGCTCGATGTGTGGCTTTCAGACGCGTTATACGTCCCGCGAATGTCGTTTCCGCAAGAAGTTAAAATGATTATTTTCACAGTGACACATTCTCACACAATTGAGAACTTTAACTCTTTTGTACGGCGAGACATTGTGTCGACTGTCGAGTATAAATAAAGCCACGCAGCGATCTCATTTATTAAATTATCGGCCGTCTATCCACTACAAAATTATGCTTAATCTCTCAATAGATTTTGAAATCCGTAATTAATTAGTGAGAGGTGAAAGAAATTTAGAGACGAATTAAAAATAGAGGAAAAGAATCAAGATGTAAATTCAACTATCTAATAAAAACTCTAATAAAGACAAAAGAAAAAAAAAGAGAATGGAAGAAAACATTTCCATTGACACGTAACTCGAGAATTATCCAACGTTCGACAATGAAGGAATATTTTTGTTCATTTTACGGGGAATCGCTTCAATTTAGCTGCAATTGTACACTGGAAACGAACTCGCAACATTTACGAAACACATTTTAGCTGAAATAGTCGATAACCGTTATCAAATCTGATATTAATTATCATATACTTGGTAAACTTAGATTCATATTAATAATTGTTACTTGAAACTTGTTCTACTTGTTCTACGTGAAATACTTAAATCTGAATTTAGAGTTAGATGAGAGGTTTTGTTTGAATTATATAGGGTGTCCCAGACTCTTTTCCGCAATTTTTGTGGGAATTTTAGAACGGGTTGAGCATAAAAGTCTTATACCGTTTTGCGATATTCGCGATAATAATCGAGATATCAATTAAAGAAGATTAGTGAATGATGATGAATGATACAGAAGATGAGCTATAGTGGCGACATTTGCCGTTGTGCGCTTATACGTTAGATTAAGGAACAAAAAAACCTTTTATCGTTTTGCAAATAACCACGTAAACGTTTATAACGTTTTAGTTATTAATGAAAAAAATTGTTATATGATTGTGTGCGAAAATGCATAAATCTTCTTTAATTAATATCTAAAAATCTATATGGTCATTTGCAAAATGGACTCTTTTGTTCGACCTAATGAATAGGATAAACTCGAATAATACGGCCATACTATTTTAAAATGCAAAAAAAATACATTTCTTATTGTTATTTCTTAATAGCGTTTGGCACATTACTTTACTAAAATCTACAGTAAATAATACCATCAGAATTAAAACGAAAATAATTCAGTGAAATTATTTATTACAAAAATCAAATTATTTATTACAAATACAAAATGCGTGAGCATTGGCCATCTTATCTAAATTTTTAAGACAAGATGGCCATAAGGAATAGATGACACATACATATTTTATGTTCAAGATTCTGTACCTATTATTTTATAAAATAACAAGGAAAACATAACTTGACATATTCATTTTAATATAGGATATTTAATACATATTATTTGTGAAAAATATAATAGAAACATAATAGATACATATAAAATATAATAGATACATATAAAATTTTTTATCAAAACATATTGCACATAAGATTTAATTACTGTAATATTATAT
>NW_022639529.1:535240-544044 GCF_010583005.1 Odontomachus brunneus | reverse complement strand
TCATTTTAATATAGGATATTTAATACATATTATTTGTGAAAAATATAATAGAAACATAATAGATACATATAAAATATAATAGATACATATAAAATTTTTTATCAAAACATATTGCACATAAGATTTAATTACTGTAATATTATATAGTAATTTTTGAAATATAACGACTTTTGTTTTATAAATGTTAGAATGATAGTGGGCCATCTTATCCAAAATGTGAGAGAAAGACGGTTAAATAAAGACGGATAAAGACGTTATAATAATACTTATAAATAATGAAAACGAAAATAAAAATGCATGTTATATTACAATTTACATACCTACTTTATATATCTAACGTTCATTACGATAGCTTAACTGTAATTTATTCGACGTTACAGCAAGTTTTAATGGATACATGAAAAATTTTACAGATAGTCGAAAATAAAAATATAGTATAATATTCATAATCTTATTATTTCGAAAAATATACGTACATATACTACGATAAATATCGATTATCTTTGTGACTGATTACACAAACGCAATGTTTTGTAATTATTAGAGAAATTACAGCCTGTCGTCATCTTTCCGGTATGGCCATAATATCCGAGTTTACTCTAAATATACAACGGCAGACGACGTCACTACAGCTCATCTATCATATCGCGTGCGTGCTCATTTATCAACCTTCTTTAATTAATATCTCGAGATTTATTGCGAATATCGTAAAATAGTGCAAGACTGTTATATTCATCTCATTCCTACAAAAATTGCGGAGGGAAGTCTGGGAAGAGTCTCACAACATTTATGAAGCACATTTAGAGGTACAGATTTTAGCTGAATAATCGATAACTATTACTAAATGTGATAATAATTATCATATATTTGGTAAACATAGACTCGTATTAATAGTCGTTATTTGAAACTTCGTCCTAATACGTGTCTGTATAATACATGACATGACATTACATTTGCAATCGCGATTCAGCTGAGCAATTCAGGTCTAACTGTAGATTAAAATCTGAGTGGCTCACCTGAGGCACGTAACAACTATTATAATACGGACCTTAGAATATACACTGAGAGAAAAAACTGGTAATTATAACAAACTGCATTTAGTTATAGAAATTCGTTGAATCCTTAGTATCTAATACTAAATATTATAATAATTACCAAATATTTAATAGATCGGGAGTATGACGTAATTGCATTCACAGTAACATCAATTAAATAATTTAGTAATAGTTACTTAATGTTAAATATTTAATATGAAATATATTACAGTTATGAACAGATATTTGATAATTGTTATAAAATTGTTATATCCCATATAATAAAAGATTCAGTAGGTACGAGTTCTATTTTGTTACTAGTATAAGTATGTTTTGTTGCAGCACAACGAAAAATTCATTTATTTGCAGTTATTATATCGTTTCAATATCTATTATTACAGATGGTTGGTTGAACCTACCAAAAATTTTGTAACTACTACAAAATCGCTTATTTTGCTCAACTATTCAATAAGTTTTATTTACCAAATATATTCTGGAAGCAAATAAATTTTACTTCTGTCAAATAAATAATTTATTTTACAGAACTAAATTAATTAATAAGTGTTGCCATGGCTTTGGCCCGCTATATTTACGTCTACCATTTAGTAATAGTAACCAAATTTTAGTAATATTTACTAAATCCTTCTCTCAGTGTATAAGAATATATAAGAACTTTTCGGAGAGAGTGAAATATGATCTAAAGGATTTGATAACAGCTATCCCAGTCTTTTCGTCAGGACAAGATCGATTCTTGGATTAGTCGAAGGATACACAGGTGTGCTGTTGCGTTCGCGATGTAGATCTAAATATTTCTACGTGCCGCATCACGCGGTTCCGCGATGCCGGGGGCGCAAACTCAATTAAATATTTCTCGATCCGCGCGATATTCAACGCCCGAAATCCCCAGCCGATCGGGTAGTTGACGATCGACGGTCGGTTCGTCCGATTCAAAAGCCGGACGAATCACCGTGGTCCGGCGCATTTCGGCCGGAACGCCGGTGCGTGCGTGCCCGCGCACATGATTAATGCCGCCGTTTGTCTGCGCGTCCCTTGACGCAACCTGCGAGCAAAGGGCTGAAATCAAGCGCGAATATGTGTCGGGAAATTTCACGGGCCGCCGTGTCGTCGGCATGCGCGGCGGCAGCACCCACGCGCCGAAAATTAATGTATCGAACGTTTCGTTACGTATCGCTCGTCGGGATTTAATTACAAAAATCGAGCAAGTTTCGGAGCACTTACCCGCCATTAATGCCGTCACCTGTGCGGCTTCGGCCATTAATCGTGGTAAGCTGAAGTCCGGGGTTACGAGCCAGTTAAAGCGCCCGGCAACACTGGGCCGGGTCTCTCTCTTCCTCTTTTCTTCCTCCCCCTTTCTCTTTCTTTCCCTCCCTCTCTCTCTCTTTCTCTCTCTGTCCGTCTCATCCCACCCGCCGGAAGACCCTCCGAGGCCAAGCTGTGTTCTCGCAATTTGTTGCCAAATTTATTACTCGACTCGGGGAGATAAAAAGTAAAGATCGAGCGACGAAAAAAGCTGCGCGCGGAATGACGTATCGCGCCGTGGTCCTCTTATTACAACGTCTTCATTTCTTCATTACGGTAAAGCGCGCCCGGGCGGAAGTGATCTTTCATTACCGCGAGACGTCGGCGAGGGAGATCTGCGCGCGACTCTCGTTGTGATTTTGTTGCGCCCGGCGGGATAACGTTTCGTTGCGAAACGCGATTTTCGGGAAGTATTCGCGCAAAAAACTGAATTGGTTGATTCAGCAAATTTACAGCTTACCGGACGAAATTGAGTGTTGCGATTAAACAGGGATTTGTTTGTGTGGCGGAAAAATTATGTGCGGAAGCATTTGTCAAGCTGCTTATAGAACAAATCCATTTCTAAAGATGTTATCTTGATTATTCCACCAAATCATTGCATGTTTCGAGCTAGTTTTTAATTTGCGAAACAATTTCATTAATTTTATCAAAAAATCATGTCGCATTTTTACCCAACATACAATGAAGAAATATTTTCCTTTGCATTATGAAGAATTTTTCTTAATTTAGTCTTTAACCGCAACTACGCACTGAAGAAGAAAAGAAGATCCGTAACACTGAAAGAATTGTTTCTGAAGCCAAACAAGTTTTAGACAAATACTCGATATCTACTACTAATAATTACAAAATATTTAGTAAACTTAAAGTATTTCTATTTTCAGTGAAATGGTCTAAAGAATTTAGTAACATAGTTGAGATAAAACATCCAATTATTAAAATCCAATTATTGATCCCTCTAAACCTGACTTCTTTTGCGATTAACGGCGGTTGCTCACAGTTTTAGTTGTGAATTTCTCTTTTGGAATCATGGAGCACAGACAAGAAGTTCAGCTGCAATGCTGGTCGCAAGAAAAATCAAGTCTTTTTGTAGAGTGTCAATGGCTAAGGAGATGTCGATAATCGAGTGTTTTATCCTACTAAGTATTTGTTACCAAATGGTTGATAACTATTATCAGATACTTGGTAAATGTTATGAAATCATTTAATTCCATTTTACGAAATATTCAGTGATTCTATCAACTATATCTATATCTATACATCTATCACCTCTCGATATTATCGCTTATTGACTTTTGTTGCGTTGTTTCCAATGTTTGCTAGTAAGTACACCATATTTTTAATAAGAACACATTATAAAAATATCGCCAGAGCCTCATCAGTTTCTGCTCGACCACACTGAGAGAAAAGACTGGTAACTATAACAAACTGCATTTAGTTACAGAAATTCATTGAATCCTTAGTAACTAATACTAAATATGATAATAATTACCAAATATTTAATAGATCGGAAGTATGACGTAATTGCATTCACAGTAACATCAATTAAATAATTTAGTAATAGTTACTTAATGTTAAATATTTAATATGAAATATATTACAGTTATGAGCAGATATTTGATAATTGTTATGAAATTGTTATATCCCATGTAATAAAAAATTCAGTAGGTACGAGTTCTATTTTGTTATCAGTATAAAAAATTCATTTATTTGCAGCTATTAGTTTCAATATCTATTATTATAGATGGTTGGTTGAACCTACCAAAAATTTTGTAACTACTAAAATCGTTTATTTTGCTCAACTATTCAATAAGTTTTATTTACCAAATATATTCTGAAATCAAATAAATTTTACTTCTGTCAAATAAATAATTTATTTTACAGAACTAAATTAATTAATAAGTATTGCCATAGCTTTGGCCCGTTATATTTACGTCTACCATTTAGTAATAGTAACCAAATTTTGATAATATTTACTAAATTCTTCTCTCACTGAATTGACGTCAACAACTGTACTCTAACTGACCGAGACTTTACTACGACTGAGGGTGCATTCGCACTTTGAAAGAGAATAGGAAAGCAGAAACCAATCAGAACTCGCACTGGTAATCAGCCGGTAGTCGACTAGCTTTTGCTTTTCTACCAACACGAGTTCTGACTGCCTTTCTGCTTTTCTGTCAAGTGAATGCATCCTTAGACTGTGTGTCCGCGCTTCGCTCTCGCATAGAAGAGTGGTCGATTGGCGTCCAATTGGCCGATTTTTCTCACGCGTCGGGAAAGCGACTAATTGCTCTACACGCTCTCTCGTATTCTCACGTGAATCCTTAGAAACACAAGCTCGACGCTCGAGCGCTATCATTTCTCAGAAACAATTGCGTTCGCGGAAACTTTAACGTCCGTACGGTATCTCAAACTCTGGATCTCACATTATTTACTTAAATAATTTAATAATAACTATGAAATTTTGATATACGTAAACCTATAGAGTGGAATTGTTTATAAATTAAATTATCTGAATTGTGAAGCTTCAAATGTCTAGGTTAAACTGGAGAATAATAACTCGTTTGAAAGAATATCGTAACCAGATTTACCAATATTCAAATCTTTCGGCGATTTCTCAACATAGACTTTATGAAAATCACGATTTTGATTGGGACAATGTAGAAATACTAGATAGAGAACCATCATATGTAAAATGATGTTTTTCAGAAATGAATTTTTTTATTAAAAGATTAAAGCCTAATAACGGACACAAATTGGTTATAATTCAAGAAAGAGAGATTCTCTTCGTTGCAGCTAAATGTTTACTACCACAATAACTATAGGCACCAAGCAAAATATCTGTTCTTTTTAGCTGAACTGCCTGAACTAGTTAAACAAGTTAGAGTAAAACAAAATTTATTTGGTTGCCTTTAATAATAATTGTAAAGTTTTCTTCCTATTGAAGGGATTTTCTAGGATGACTAATCTTAAATTGTAAGCCATTGTTTATCCAAGTAGACCAAGAGGCTGTAGGTCTAGGAAAAATTATTAGAGAAGAAGAAGACAAAATATATTTGTCTAATTTATTGCACCAGTGTGTGTTCAGACAGTTCTAAAAGGAACATATCTAGTGTGTCGATCGGGCTTGCTTTTTGGTAAGATATACATACAATATTATTCGCTTTTGATTCCCTTTGCCGTAGTACTCCTTCATAGTGTCATATATTTTACAGGTTCAGAAGGTATGATCTTTCCTCTGCGGTGTGATGAGGACAGTGAGTCTATAAATGATGCATCGTAGCGGCACTGTATTTGGAAAGAGAGTACTGACTTCATACATTTGCTAGCTGGGAGGTACACTGATCGATATACAAGCAAAAATTGTCACGTTGGTTTGACAGCTTAGAAGAGATTCCTTCTCTTGCGATAATACTTTCCGTATCGTGATGACACGTAATCACAAAAGACAGCGTTAAATTTAAATTCTTATTTATTTACATTTATCATCAGCTGAAGAGAGATAGTCCAAAGCGGGACCGAAACGGACGTTGTATACGTATTGTAGTTATATGACTTTGAAGGCAATATTAATTTCAAGATCAACTTATTCGGCCTTTATTTATTTTGAATTTTAAGCATTTAAATTCATTGGTGATTAGCTTTCACACTCCGGTAGAGAATAGTTTTTGTTGTCTCAACAAATCTAATATACTATAATATCAAACATAAATATAAATCTCTCAGGACTCTGAGATTTAGTTACCGTACATTAAAAAAAAAAGAATTGTTGTTATAGCCAATTTGCATGGCTTCATAAAAATTTTTTACTGTAATCATTTACATTTTTGAGGCAACAAATCAATAGGTCAGCGCAACTAAGAATTGATTTTTGAAGCCAAAAAGAGAGAAAAGCTTTGCCATATTTTACTATTTTTCTAATTGATACAATCATTCTTTTCTTTACGTAACATAGAAACCTAATCAGTCGCACTACGAAAAAAATACTTGAATATACTGAGAAAAAGATATCTATAATACTATATACTAAGAAAATTAAAATAAACGATATTTATTAGGTGGGTAATTAATTAACATATTTACTTAAATCAAAATTCTTTTTATTTAAACCGAGTATTGTTTATTCGGTTTAGTAAACAATATTCGATTTAAATTAATAGAATTTTGATTTAAGTAAATATGTTAATGATACCCACCTAATAAATATTTGTTAATTTTTAAATATCTTTTTCCTCAGTGTACTTGAAAATTTATTTATGAGATATAAAGTTTATTTACAGAAATAGACCTTACTTTTCAGAGAAATAAATCTCATTTCACAGAAATAGGCTTCATTTTTCACTGAAATAAACTTTACATCCTACAAGTAAATTTTCAAATATTCTTTTCTCAGTGCGTGTATGACTAAAAATTTGCAAAATTAGCAATATTTTCAATACTAACAACAAATCCTTGTTTTGATTATGTTTCTATCAGGTTGCCAATCGAATCTCTTTCTCTGCACTGAGAGAAAAAATAGTTGGAATAACTATAATCTCACTATATTTTATAGTTCGTTTTGGCCTCAAATATATATTTATAGTTCATCTAAACATAAAGATATAGCAGAATTAAAACAAATTTATAGTCACCATCTTATTACTCTATGTATATAGTGAAGCACACTTTGTACAATATACATGTACCTATATTTTCCAAATATTCCAACTGTATTGACTATATAAAATAGTTAATTTCTCTTATCATTCAATATTTGCAACCTTACTATATTTTTTATTTCAAATGATTATAATTCTTGGTAAAAGTTTTACATGGGTCAGTTATACTATGCTTATATTGTAAATATTACAAACATTATGCTGAAATTTACTATAAAAATAATATTCCTAATTATAATCTTTTTACAATGCCATTATAGTTTCAAGTATCATACATTTTTCCCTCAGTGTGTCGATTCGCCTTTCCATCTCGACTTTGCTTTTCAACCTATTCAAAATCTGATGTCGCTTTCCAATTTCTCGTCGATCGTTATCGTGTAACCGCTCTTATTTCGTCGCGCTTATTATGGTATTTACGTAGCCTCGCCGTCGTGTTGTATATTAATATCTCGTCAGCAGCTCGCGAACGGATGTAATTACATGACAATAATGGTGTCACGACTATGTTACTATGAAAAAAGGGAAAATCCGAGTGATACCTTTGCTACCCGTTTCATTTAGTCGCGATGAGCGCGATCGCCTACACAATGGGGCGTAAATAAAAGAGCGTATGCGAAATACGTTTCGTCGACATCGACGTCGCATCGGCTATACGTCACGAGTTCACGTCGCTTTTCTAATAATACGTTTTTAATGGTTTCCACCGGCGCGCACTTAATTGCCGCCGTTTATCCAGCGCTATTATACGAATACTCTCTAATCCGTTTATTACCCGTCGGCTTTACTTTACTCTCTGTACAAAGTGGCCTTCATCGCGGATGGATTAAAGCGAAACTTTCCTTTTATTAAACGCCGAATTAACGTCATCGTCGTAATTTCAATTCGCTACACTCGCGCATGCGGCGCGCCAGATGGGAGGACTGTGTAATTGGAAGCGCGTTCGCGTTATTGCAATTTGGAATTATTACGACTTACAATTAGAGCCGATGACCGGACAGCCACCTTCCTCTTTTATCGCAACAGCCGCGCTCATTGTCACTATTGCGGCTATGATCCGCCGAAGTGGCGGTTTGTCCCGCAAAAACTGACGTTTTACGTGCGCGAGCGAGCGAGTATTTACATTGGACGGTAAAAAATGCGTCGATTTAATTTTCTCCTTTCACTATTTCTTCGTCGTTATGCCGACTGTAACTATGTAACTGCCTGAAATTTCCATAAAAATCGTATGTATTGGCAATTGCGTTGCACCCCTCCCACGCTAGTCTGATTTTTATTTACATAGAAATGTAATAAAACGCGCGTGTAAAATGATGATAAAAAAAAGCGCACCGAACCGAAAGCACATCTCATCGCGCGATCGTTTATCGCGTTACCTCAAAACAAATCTTTCTCCCTCTTTACCTCCGCCTTTTTTATTCGGGAACCGAGACGCTCAGTTGTAAAACGGTTTGCATACGTTTATTTCAATTAAGTAACAACGCTGTCACAATTAGAATACATTGTCGACGCATCTAAGCAGTAATCGGTTATAAGAGGAAACAAAGTAACAGTATTGAATGGAGAACTTGGGACACAACCCGGGTAGGATTTTATCGGGGCATGCCCCAAGTCCGTAAAGGGCCTAGATAGGCATGCCCTAAAATAGTCTTGGCATCGTTGGGCCTAGAAAGAGTGTACAAAGGCAAATTCTGAGTAGAATTTCCTTAACAGACCCTGAGTAGGCACTATTGGGGATGCTCCTAATTAGGCCTACCACTGTTGCATCTAGAAAGGACCTACAAAGACAAATTCTGAA
>NW_022639529.1:530082-535230 GCF_010583005.1 Odontomachus brunneus | reverse complement strand
TCGACAGATTCGATTTATATGGAGATCTTTGTCTGAAGATTATGCTGTAAAATTAGTAGAAAGTATGCCTCGGAGATGCCAGTCAATTATTGATAATGGAGGCGACTGGACAACTTATTAATAATAAAGCATCGCAGTCTATATCATGCATAATGTGTACAAATTTTTTCAATTTATGTATTATCCTAAGTTTTTGAGTTTTGCCGTACACGCTCTTATCAAACATACTGTAATTCAAAGACATACTTATATAATTCAGTCAGTTCTTGTTTATTCAATTCTTGAAATAGTTTAAAGTCTTACAAAATTTTAGTTTACAGTCTTAGACTGAAGTAAAATTTACATAAGTTTGAAGTAAAACCAAAATATCTATGATTTTGGTTCTCAAAAATACAGTCTTCCAAATAAGGCATGTCATAGGGTTCCACACAGCAAGCTTTCCGAAAGATAACTTGGAAATTATATTGAAATATAATATTTAAATAATTTATAAATATTTGTGCAACATTTTATCAAAATCTTTTTCACTAAAATATTTCAGAAATCGCTTATAATAAATGTTGATTTATATATTTATATATAAATTTAATTAATTTAATGAAATCTTATATGGTAAGGTAGATTTTTCCTTCTTTTAATTGTATTCCTTTATAATTACTCAAAGTTTATAGTCTTCCATGACTTTATTTATTTAATAACAATCAACAATAAAAAAATTTTACTATAAAAATTTAAAAATAACGAAATGGAAGTGCGGGGTTTTGTAGACCTCACCTTATTAGCTAAGGGTTAAATACACAGGGTTTTATTAACAATAAAAGTACGAAAAATGTAATTTTTATTAAAATTTTATTAAGTTACATTAAAAAAAAATTATATTATTGTGTTAATCACAACATATATGAATAAAATGTAAGACGCTTATATCGATTGAAGAAGTGGCATAGTGTCTAAAGCAACAAATTCATAATCTAGAAATGCCTTAGTTAGGCTCAGGGTCCAAGTTCGAGTCCACCAGTCTCACCAGTGTCGCTGAGAATTTTTAAATGTGATGTAGCGTTGGAATCAAGTAATCTAAAGTTTTCAAATAAAATCAGCAAGCGCTGCGACCTTTACGAATAGTTATTAGAAAAAAAGTAGTACATATCATACATAAAAGAATGTTTTTTTCTACTTAGACGTGTCTAAGGGCCTACATAGGCGTGCCAGAATAGGGCCTCGTCAGATTTACAAATCAGGCCCTGACTCATAAAAGCGTTACATCTCTGTACAGAGCCTATTCGGGTTTAACTGAATGGCGCCTAGACAGAAATGGGGAAAAGCTATCTAGGACCTTTAAAAGCCCTCTTTTAAATTCCTACCCGGGAATGGGAGTCTTATAAATTTTAACCATATTAAAAATAAACAAATCAATTTCATATTACATCAGAACGCTTTTTGAAACGTCCATTATAAGAAACAGCACAAGTTCTACTGTGAAGAAATAATTAAAAGGGACGAAAATGTTTTCCTGAGAACAACACTTAATCTCATTATACATTCTACGCGGAGAAAAATGGGGTACTTCGCAAAAGCTGTTTATTTTCCAATCATTAATCTTCAAAAGTTCTTCAAAACAACTTATTAAGATATGAAATGCATAAAAATGTATTATATTATTGAACATTTAATTAATTATAATTATTTTTTTATTCAATTTATAATATCATTATTTGTTTAATTAATTATAATTATATATTAACAGTACTTTTTATAAAACAACAAATCTATAATCTTTTTTATTAAAATATTAATAACAATCAATATCTGATATGGTAACTTTTGATGTCATTTTTTTGGGACAACATATGAAAAAAAAATAATATATCTTAACGTTTCAGAAATGTAATGGCATAATCTCCTTATACCTACGAAATGTATGAGTTTGAATTATGTAATGTAAAACATCATAAATATTTGCACAGGCACTTAACTAAATTGAGAAAGCTATTTAATAACGTAAAATGTAACATACGATAATAAAAAGCAGAATTTTATTATTGTTTACCTTATACAAATGTATCAAACAATGTTTCAACGTAGTTGCGGAGAGGACACAGGAAACTCATAAAACAACATCTAGCATCTTTCAAGCGAAAATATTATGACGACTGATAAATAGCACGCAGTAAGAGATAATTAACAGTAGTAATTGCAAAACATTTCACTACGTGGCAGCGCCTCTTGAAAATGTTATCGACGATACCCCATTATGCGTCACGATCCTGTTACGCCTCAGGCTCTCTTATGAGACATCCGACATCACAACTGCAAACGAAAATTCAGGAAAAACACGTAACAGCAAGTATCATCATTATATTCTTATTTATTATAGAAAAATTACTTAAAATTAAATTAAATTGAATTTAATTAATTAGAATATAATAAAGGATCAATCACGTCGTGTACTATCATTATGGCTCCTACCAAACAGGATTGTAAAAATATCGATTAAATTTTCCTCAATCTAATAATTAATTCGGACAGATAGGTATCAATTCAACTAATTGACAATTAATACGAGCAAAATCAATCGAGGAATGTTTAACAGACGGTTGATTTCAATTAAAGACCGTTCAATTGACAATTGATGTGAGCAATGAGAATCAAAGGTCGTTCAATTAATAATTCGACACTTAGCAAATCTAATTAAAGACCGTTCATTTGACGATTGAATTTAGCAAGTTTAATTAAAGATCATTTAAGTGACAATTGCTACGAGTAAATTCAATCGATTCAGTCGTAGAGCATTCGATTACTCAAGTTACAATTGGTTTTGTAAATAATATTCATATCCGGTGCATCGTGGCATTATGGAAGATGCCGATAATTGAGAAGCGTTAAATAAGACTCGCGTTGAGGAGGACACTGGTTACATCAATTGTTACCGAACAATTTCCGACTAAATCGATTGAATTTGTCCAAATCAATCGTCAATTAAATGACTTTTATTGGTCAATCTTTAATTTTCTTTGCTCATATCAATTGTCGATTGAATGATCTTTAAAGTCCTTGATCTCTCACGTAAGCTCATGTAGGCTGTTCTTGTTTCATGACATCAGAAGCGAGAAATTGCATGCTCACGATTCGTCCGTTACACGTCTCACACAACACATTTATAATCGGGACATAAGACGTCTTTAAGATGTCTTTCAGACGTCTTATATTCCGATTTTAGACGTTGTGTTGTATGAAGTTAAAATAAATTGATATATCCATATACCTTTTGTCCACAACCTTGCTTTATTCTTTAAGCCGTAATAAATTGACCAACAAGATCAATTACGGCTATTTTAAAAATAATCAACTGTGGTTGGTCAATTTCTTAAGGCTTAGGAATTAAAGCAAGGTTGTGGACAAGGGGATCACACTTGTAATCGATTTAGCAGATTTGTAATATACTCCGAACACTCTCTTTTGCTGTCACAATCAATAAATAACCGTAAAATTAACATAACAGAAATGATGAAAAAAGTTTTGTTAAAATTTGAGTTGCGTGTCACATTAATTTTACAACTATTTATTGATTTCAACAGTAAAAGGAAAGCATTCGGAATATTTTACAAATTTGCTAAATCGATCACAAGTATCGTTTTACGCATAAATCTTTTTATTTCAACGTATAACGCAAAGATCATGAACATATGTTTTCTCACTTTTGACGTCATCAAACAAAAATAGTCGACGCAAGTACTCAGAGGCCTTGATTGAATTCGTTGAAATTAATCGTCTATTGAATGTGTTGGCATCAATTGTTAATTAAACGGTCTCCAATTAAATTAGCTCATATTACTCGTCAATTAGACGCGATAATTACTTAAAAAGAATAATTAATTACTCATAACTCTGCTGCCAAAAGCGATTACCGCGTAAATACGTCAGTCTCTCTCAATTATGACAAAGAGCGCTGCAAATGTTATGAGGAAAAATGTGCGCAAACTATTCAGAAATCAAGTGTATGCATATATCATGGACATATATAGATAGACCGACCTCTGCCATAGAAGATAGCGTGGCAACATCTACGCAGACATAGCCATCTGGATAGATCTGTCCTTTTCTTTTAGTTGCTTGGCGAGGACTAGTAGCGAATGAAACACACACATTGGTCAATAAATGAGGACAGAATAACGTGTAATAGTGTGCATACGGAAAAATAAATACACATTAACCTTTTAAGTATCACTGGTATCAATAAGGACCATTTAGGATAGGGCAGTTGAAACTCCCCACTTTTGGTTTTAAAGACTGATAGATGCTACTAGTATAGTTACTAGAATATTCCTTGAATTATGCGCTTTAAAAGATTAATTAACTTAGGATAACTATTACCTTATTATATTAGACTACTTACTTCACAAAATTTCTCCTTCACAATAAAAGTGCTTTCTTCCTCTCATTCTATACATTCCTCTCATTTGGTTTCATCCCCATTATTCCTACTTTAGAGTAGGACAGATCTACCCGGAAGGTTATGTACCGTAGATGTCACCACGTTGCCTCCTACGGCAGGGACCAGTCTGTTTATATAAGTCTATGGCATATACGACGTCATTGATTCCCTAGCTCGAGAGTTACACGCGATTTTTGGCCCTACACTGAGAGAAAAGACTGGTAACTATAACAAACTGCATTTAGTTACAGAAATTCGTTGGATCCTTAATAACTAATACTAAATATGATAATAATTGCCAAATATTTAATAGATTGGGAGTATGACGTAATTGCATTCACAGTAATATCAATTAAATAATTTAGTAGTAGTTATTTAATGTTAAATATTTAATATGAAATATATTACAGTTATGAACAGATATTCAATAATTGTTATGAAATTGTCATATCCCATGTAATAAAAAATTCAGTAGGTACGAGTTCTATTTTGTTATCAGTATAAGTATGTTTTGTTGCAGCACAATGAAAAATTCATTCATTTGCAGCTATTACATCGTTTCAATATCTATTATTACAGACGGTTGGTTGAAACTACCAAAAATTTTGTAACTATTACAAAATCGCTTATTTTGCTCAACTATTCAATAAGTTTTATTTACCAAATATATTCTGGAATCAAATAAATTTTACTTCTGTCAAATAAATAATTTATTT
>NW_022639529.1:529858-530072 GCF_010583005.1 Odontomachus brunneus | reverse complement strand
TTCTATTTTGTTACCAGTATAAGTATGTTTTGTTGCAGCACAACGAAAAATTCATTCATTTGCAGCTATTACATCGTTTCAATATCTATTATTACAGACGGTTGGTTGAAACTACCAAAAATTTTGTAACTATTACAAAATCGCTTATTTTGCTCAACTATTCAATAAGTTTTATTTACCAAATATATTCTGGAATCAAATAAATTTTACTTCT
>NW_022639529.1:529416-529848 GCF_010583005.1 Odontomachus brunneus | reverse complement strand
TTATTTACCAAATATATTCTGGAAGCAAATAAATTTTACTTCTGTCAAATAAATAATTTATTTTACAGAACTAAATTAATTAATAAGTATTGCCATAGCTTTGGCCCGCTATATTTACGTCTATCATTTAGTAATAGTAACCAAATTTTGATAATATTTACTAAATTCTTCTCTCAGTGTACACATAATGCTTGAGATTGAAAATCGCATAAGTAACTCTAATTATTAGGACCTTAACTTAGTTTCCGCCCAAAAAATACTGAGAAAAAGCATTTATTGTAAAAAATTTATTTAAATTATTTCAATGAAAGTATTTTCCATCACTTTCTACAACTTTTTGCCATCTTTCTGGCAACTGGGCGATACCATCTCGATAAAACGATGTTTGTTTCGAAGCAATCCATTCGTCCACCCATTCTCGCACTTCTTCAA
>NW_022639529.1:493422-529406 GCF_010583005.1 Odontomachus brunneus | reverse complement strand
CACTCTTTACATGTTGTATGTGATGGAGCTCGATCACCATAACCTTCTTCAAGTAATCGATGAACTTCTGCTACACTTTTTTTCAAATCAAAATAGTGCAAAAGCACATGTCGAAAAAACACTTTATCGCGTTCCATTTTTCACAAAGCAAAAGAAATTGTTGTTTAGGAAAATAATTGTGTATGCTGACTGAATGTTATCGAGAAATGTCGAAATTAATCACAAACTACCTGTTTCGTTAGTAATGACTACTAGAACTGTTTGCATTGCCCTCTAACATTTGCGGGCGAAAACTAAGTTAAGGTCCTAATATAATGGCTTTTCTTAACCTTTAGGTTCCCGGCAGTTTTTCATTAAAAAAAATGTTTTTTTTCTCCAAAATTTTTCTATATAAGTAACATAATGTAGAATTTTAAGACTTTTGTGCAAAGCCACAACATAATGTAGAATTTTAAGACTTTTGTGCAAAGCCACAAAAGTGGCTTTCTCGGCAGTCTAAAGGTTAATGTAATTCAATCATATACGCATAAAGCCCAAAATCTTGTAATTCTCGATCCAGGGAATGTTCGGGCATCAATGACGTCGTGTGCACGTTATGGATGACCGAACATTCCCTAGTTAAAGATATTTCGGCTTTATGCGAATAAGGTTGAAAACGTTATAATTAACGCCATTATAACTTCATTATTAATCAAAGTTACTCACACGATTTTCAATCTCAAGAGTATTATGTATGAGATAAAAAATCGTATAACCGTCGATTTTGTAAATGTTGGCAAATCGATGACAACGTGTGCACATCGAACGACACGCGGTCTCCTTTGCGTTCACGTCATTAATTCCCAAATTATAGGTTTCGTCGCGGAGGCGCGACGCGTATTCGTGTCACGCCTGGTGGTATCCTTCGACTAACGAAACATTAAACCGAAACAGCCCTAGGAAAACACGAGGGTGGCTGTTAACACGGCGCGAAATTATGCTCGCATCCCCGCACGCAATATTTCACGACGCGGTCTAAGCGTGTACACACAAGCTGTACGCTCGGGCGGCGCATAATACACACACACACAAACACACACACTGGTACACGCAGATGCACACCCATATACACGCACACCTACGCCAGGCCGAGTAGTCACGTAATTCTAAATGCGCTTAACTTGAAAGCGTTTATCTGTAACCGTATTATTACGGCCGGCACCGTAATTCGTTTCGCTGTTTCTCCAAAGAGGATTTACCCGTTCTGGACTGGAAACGCCGCGGCGCGAGCGAAGTCGCGAGCGTCCATCGTCATCGTCGTCGTCGTCGTCGTCGTCGGATTCTCTCGGTCCGTCCAACCCCGGATCTAGAACTCTGCAAGCGCTATCCGCTCGAAACTTTCGATACTATAATCGCGACGACGTCCGGGACGCTCCCAGATACACCGACGCGATTATGCGACGAGAGAGTGAACGAACGGGCCACTCGCCGCGCCGGATTCGATTCTTATCGTCGACTCTATAGTCGACCTGACTCGCTCGCTCGCTCGCGCCGCGCGTCCTCTCCACGCTCAAAATCTAACGCCATAAATCACGGGGATTACAAAGCATCGACTGCCGGAGATTGCAGCTTGTTTCGGATCCTCGGGGACGAGAACTTTGTATCGGTCGGCCGGGGCGAGGTATAGAAAAATGAAACGCACTTCATGCATTATTCAGGTCCTCTTACCCGGCCGACCGCCACCGTCGTATCCGCGGATAATACGAGGAGCCGGCGGTGAGATGGGGCGACGCGCGAGGGCCACGAAAGTATGCGGCTGGTTTTCACTGATTTGTCCCACGCCGGAAATTATTTACACCGCGCCGGCCCCGAAGAGAGCGGCTCCTTCTTCTCTGCTTCCTCTCCTTCCACCACTACCGCTACTGCTTCTTCTTTTTCTTCTTCTCGCCCGCGGAAGTTCGACGACGTCCGGCAACTTTCACGATAGCGCCCGACGATCGCCAGCACGCGCGCGCAAGCCCTCGTAAAAAAATTGAAGTCTGGCGACCCTCGAAGTGGATAAAAAAGTTCCGTCGAGCCGGCCGAAAGTTTAGAACCGACCGCGATGTACAAGCTCGCGCGTTTGTCGACGGGAGAGAGAGAGAGAGGGTGGAGAGGGAGAGAGAGAGAGAGAGAGAGAGAGAGGGAGAGGGAGAAAGAGAGGCCACGGCGCGGGACATCATTTTTATTCGATCGCGGACGATGCCGCTCCTCGGAGAGACGAACTTTGCTCGCCCACTCGCGTTAGGATTATCTGCGCGCAAAGTTTTCCACGCGATTGTCAGGATTATCGCGCGTTGCCATCGGCGGCCATGATGAACCGCAACCGGACGGAAACGCGCAATGCACCTTTGAATGTTTTTCTCTTCCCCTCCCCTTCTCCTCCCCTATCTCTCCCCCTCTCTCTCTCTCTCTCTCTCTCTAACTTTTTTACCCTCTTTTTCGCGAGCATATTTTTCGTGAAAAACACGAATATTTCCGGGATGCAGTATTTTTTTATGCGACGCGATGCGTTTTTCGAGTAAAAGTTTGCGCAGAGCTGCGCCAAACTTTTTCGGAGCTACATATAAATCTGGAATTGTTAAAGATACGCACAGGTGGGGGAGGGAAAAAAATATAACGGACGATCAATATGCGCTCCTCTCGCGTTTTTACGTTCCTCCGAAGCGTCATATCGATATGCCGGCATTTAGCCGCGGATATGGTTACTCGAGTCGCAATCTGCAGTGACGCACACATAAGTCGTATAAGTTTGTATGAATCTCAGAATCTACTTTTCACGCCAAACGTAGGACGCACTCGCAAGAGTACGAAACGCGCGTATGAGAAAGTTGAAATTGCGATTTAAATGAGAGCGAAAACGCAAAGAAGCGGGACGAGGAATATAAATTAACGCGCGATGTAATTTACGGAGCGTTTGCGAGGCAGCTAAACAAGAAAAAGAAAGCAAAAACGAAGAAAATAAAAGAATTCCGCAGGCACGCGAGAAAGTAATTTCTCAGGAAATCAGAGCGCGGTTCGCGTCAATTAGATTTTTTCACGTTATACTTTAACTTTCCTCACCTTCAATTATGCCGCCTCGAATGGTATTGTCGCGATAATTGCGTTACCGGCACGTAAATAAAACCTATACACAAACATACACACATACACCGTTTTACCGGGGTAAATTGTTATGTACGGCTTCGGCGAGAACGCAATCTAGACCGAAGTTTCATTATAATAAATTGTTTCACGATATTTCATGCTGAGGTTATACGAAACCCCGCCGACAGCCATTGATTCTAGATAATAGAAAAGCTCACAACTTCCCGCGAAATCGCCACATTTAACTCGCACGAAAGTTCACATTCGAGCGCGAGCCTTTTCCTGCGATCACATGTTATTCCTACGCAATAGTCAAGCAAATTCTCGGCAAAGTGTTACTGATAAACTTACGCTCATTTTTCGAGAGAAAATGCAGCATTTTTGCTTTTGCACGATTCATTCGCTAGCGGCTAGACTCACGTTCTGCCTGTTAACTCCAGAGTCTCCTTGATAGACATTTTCGAATGCATCATGCACGATGATGCGCGAGATCTTCGCGATCTCTCTGAAACTAAAATTTTATTAGGAGGACAACCATATCTCTCTTGTTTTCAAAATCTATCACGTCAAAAATTCATTTATTAATTTAGGTTTTTATAAATTAGACTCGTTTTCCTTCCTCCCCCTGACGAGTTTCCATCTTATCGCAGTGAGAGGGCTTACCGTCGCCGGAGAGTGCTTTTGAACGCGGTCAACGAAGAGAAACCTCCAAGCCAAAGTGTGAACTACCGTGCTGAGAGCTGCGTGGTGCAAAGGTTGTTGCATTGTGAACGATATCTCCTGGATACTAGGCGACCTTCAGGAGTATGTAACCAAATCTTGAGTATTCGCGGCTCCACCTGGATGATACCGCACGACCATGATACTCGTGGGACGAAAATGCAAAGTGGACTGAAAGATTTGAAAACTGATATAAATGCAACTCCTCCGAGCGTGGCCATTCTGTATAGTGAACGACCGGAGAACCCGAATTACTTCGGGCAAAAATTGAGCGAGCCAGCTCAATTCCAAACCAAAAAATTTTGTGTTAAGCACAGCCGCGCTGCCTGACGTCGACTTAAGAAACAGTGCGAAAAGAAGAATCAAGAGTTTGAACAGGCATTCCTCACCTGGTTGTCCGCCAGAAGGACTGACAGCCGAAGGGCCGATGCGACGAGGAACAGTATTGCGATGGTTGGACTCGAGTCGCTGAAACGCGTGAGGACCTGGATATATTTGATTCTTTCGACATAACCTCAGCTAAAAAGTCTAAAGTTGATGACCAAAAACCTTGTAGTTAGATTACATCTGGTCTCGTCAAAATTACCATCGTGCCAATGCACTACCTTGATAGAAAATTGGACTGACAAGATAACAATAAGAAACTTAACCCTTAAGCACTGACAGGAGTCTAATAGACTCCCAATGAAATAAAAAAAACCTATTGCCGTTTCATTCCCGCTTAAGCGTATACACATCGCGTCCGTCTATCTTTCTTTGGCTCGTAAGATACGAAGTGGCAACAAGAAAAGACGTTTCGCATACTTTCTCAAGTAATTATCAAACTTCGAAATATTTTTGTAGGTCTGTGTCAGTACTTAAAGGTTAAGAAAAGCTCTATAATATACAATCTAAATTGAAAATATAGAGGGCTTATTAGAACAAGCGTTGGGAGGAAGTACGCATAAATATAGTAAAAAACTTCTATAATTATATGAAATAAAACACAAACATTTCGATCCTACATTGAATCCTTATCAATGTGAATTAACCTTTACGAAAGGCATCTCTTATTACAATGAAGCGCATGATGTTATTTATTGAGTTGCATTATTGGTGTCACTCACCTCATCCCTGTTTGAAGAAAAGCCAAAGATCAAAACTGTGTATTGTCATTATGTTCGTCCATCTTATACACTTCACGAGCATAATGACAATATACAGTTTTGATTTGGCTTTTCTTCAAACAAGGATGGAGTAAACGACGCTATTCAATAATGTAACATATACGCTTTATTATAACGAGAGACGCTTTCAGTAAAAACTAATTTACATTGATAAGTATCTAATGTAGGATCAAAACATTTGTTTTACTTCATAGTTATAAATTAACCTCTAAAAAATAATTAAAATAATTCTATAGTTATAGAATAAATTTTGGAATAAATTTATAGAATAAATGTTCACTTTAGGGGAGTCACCTTTGATCACCTTGACCTTGACATATATTATAGAGGTCATTCTCCTGAGTAACATTCAGAAGGTTTTAGCCGTCGCTCGTTGTTTGTTAAAAAGTTATTAACAAAAAATGTTTTAGAAATAGATCGTAATTTTTGCACACAGTGTACATAAAGATAAGGTAAACAGTATACAGGATAAATAAATTATATTGAAAAAATTATTTATTCAATATTTATAATAAATTTATTCAGTAAAAATTGAAATTGTACATACGATCAAAACAAAACCCGCGCAATATACCCTGTGTGCAAAAATTACGTTCAACTTTTTTTTAGTAAGTACTGCAATCTCGAACGACTAGCGGGGGGCTGCGTCCCCCGCACCCCCCTAAAAACTAACCTAACCCAACTTATCGTCACATTAAGCGTCAGTCATTGTTTATTAAAGTGTTCAACTTTTGTGTTAATGTGACGATAGGTTGGGTTAGGTTAGTTTTGAGGGAGGTGCGGGGAGCGCAACCCCCCGCTAGTTGTTCGATATTGCAGTTATTATTCGATATTGCTCGTTAACGGTACACATTATCGAAAAATTGTAATATATTTTTCGAACTTCTTTCATCAATAACTTTTTAACAAACAATGAACGACGGCTAAAACCTTCTGAAGGTTATTCAGGAGAATGACCTCTATAATATATATCAAGGTTAAGGTGATCAAAGATGACTCCCCTAAAGTGAACATTTACCTAAATTTTTTTACTGTATTTATGCATACTTCTTCCCATCGTTTGCTCTAATATGTTCTCTACATCTGACGAAATGAACTTGATCATGAGATTGATCAAGTTGCGTATTCGTAATCTATGTAGTAGCATGAAGGCCCTCACGTTTAAGGAGATGCCGGACATGAAAACTTTACCGGACATAACATGGACTTTTTTTTGCAAAGCTTACGTCTTGTTTGCATAGAATTACAAACGTTGATAGTGTCATGGTGTGACGCTCGAGCACGTGCTCACGCACGCGTGTTTGACCCGGCTGCGCCTCCCTCCCTCCCAGCTCCGCTCAGTTAACGGCTCGAGTGGGACGTTATAACGGTCGATCTACCTAGTCTTTGTGTAGGCTAGAGTTTAGGTGATCTATAAGCCTAGAGTTTGTTAGAGACGTTACCCAGGTATTGTTATTACCAATTATTCGATCATCATTATTTTTTTATTACCCACTCGCGGATATTACCACACGATAATCGAGCAGATATTATTATCACTATCATTTAATATTCGAATATTATTACTTCTATATTCGATTATTATTTAAGTTATTCGATTATTATTTAATTATTGCTATTACGCATAGGAAAGCAACTCAGGCGTACCATTACGACAATTTTTCTCTTTTATCAGTTATTATCGCCGTTTCCAAGTTATTGTTATTCATTGTTATTACCGATTATTCGATCATCGTTATTCCGTTATTATGCTCTCCCGGATATTATCACACAATTTTTGAACAGATATTATTATCACTAACATTTATTATTCGAGAGTATTACTATATAGTTGCTTTCCTATGCATAATAGCAATAATTAAATAATAACAAAATAAATTAAATAATAATCGAATAAAGAAATAATAATACTCGAATATTAAATGTTAGTGATAATAACATCCGCTCGACAATCATATGATAATATCCGCGAGTGGATAATAAAAAAATAATGATGATCGAATAATTGGTAATAACAATACTTGGGTAACGGCTCTAAAAACTCTGTGCTCAACAAAGGCTAGGTAAACCGACCGTCGCAACGTCCCGCTCGAGCCGTTAACTGAGCGGAGCTGGAGGGAAGGCGCGCAGCCGGGTCATGTAAACATGCGTGCGTAAACACGTGCTCGGGCGTCACACCATAGCACTATCAACCGTTGAGGTGAACGCATTGGGAGTTACCGTGTTATTTTCTAGATTATTCCGCGCCAATTTTTAATATCACGTTTCGATTTTGCGATAATTTAGGCGATAATTAAGACAAATTAAGAGGCGCACTTCTCACGCAAACAGAAGTTGCGGGCTTTACCGCGACAAGTAATTACAGCGTTTCATTTACTTTTTTATTTGTTACATTTTTTTTTACTTGTTAAGAAACGTCGCGATCGAGTTCCTCTATGGCGATCAAATATTATCATTATCCCTTTAATATTCGAGTATTATTGCTTCTTTATTGGATTATTATTTAATTTATTCGGTTATCTCTCTCATTTAATTATTGCTATTATGTATAGGAAAGTAACTCGGACGTACCGTTACGACAATTTTTCACCTCGTCTTTAAGCAACTATTATTACCGTTACCCAGTTATTGTTATTCGTTGTTATTACCGATTATTTGATTACTGTTATTCTGTTATTATACACTCGCGGATATTATCACACGATTGTCGAGCAAATATTATTGTCAGTACTATTTGATATTCGAGTATTATTACTTCGTTATTAGATTATTATTTAATTTATTCGGTTATTATTTAATTATTACTATTATGCATAGAAAAGCAACTCGGGCGTGCCGTTACGACAATGTCTTTACCTCCTCTTTAATCATTAATTATTAACGTTGCCCAGTTATTATTATTCATTATTATTACCGATTATTTAATCATCGTTATTCAGGTATTATCCGCTCGCGGCTATTATCACGCGATTGTCAATCAAGTATTATTATCACTACTATTATTCAAATATTATTATTTCTTTAGAATAATTATGATAATATATGCTCGATAATCGTGTAATAATAGCCGCGAGCAGATCATAACTGAATAACAATGCTTGAATAATCTATAATAACAATGAATAACAATAACTAGGCAACGACAATAATAACTGATTAAAGAGGTAAAGAAATTGTCGTGACTGTACGCCCGAGTTGCTTTCCTATGCGTAATAGCAATAATTAAATAATAACCGAATAAAATGAATATTAAATATTAAATATTAAATAGTAGTAATAATAATATCTGTTTGACAATCGTGTGATAACATCCATGAATGGATAATAATGAAATAATGATGATCGAATAATCGGCAAAAACAATACTGCGCAACGGCTCTAACAAAAACTTTACGCTCCACAAAGGGTAAGTAAATGGACTCTCGTAACGGCTCGCTCGTGCCGCTGACTGAGCGGCGCTTGGGGGGGGGGGGGGGGCGCGGCCGGATTGTGTAAAACGCGTGTGCGAGCACATACTCGAAAGTCACGCCACAACACTCTCAACCGTCGAGCGAGCATATCGGGAGGTGCCGCGTTATTTTTTAGACTATTCCGTACCGATTTTTACTACCACGTTTCGACTTTGCAACAATTGAAGCAATAATTAAAACAAATTAAGACGCGTACTCCTCACGTAAGCAGATATTGAAGGCTTTGCCGCAACAGGTAATTACCGCGTTTTATTTACTTTTCTACTTGTTAGAGAAACGTCGAGTTCCTTAATGCCGATCAAATATTATCATCATCCATTTATTATTCGTGTATTATTATTTTTATTCGGTTTTCATTTAATTATTTTTATTGCGTATTGGAAAGCCACTCGAGCGTGCCGTTACGACGATTTCCTCGTCTTGCTGTCGAGTGTAATTAATTGATACTAACGGATATTATTATATGGTTGTCGATCAAATATTATCATCATCCATTAATTAATCGGATATTATTACTTCTTTATTTAGCTATGATTTAATTATTTCTTATTGCGTCTTAGGAAGGAAGTCGAGCGTGCGGTTTCGACAATTTCTTTTCTTCGTTTTGCTGTCGCGTGTAACTAATTTATACTAAATTATTAAATTACTAAATTAAATTAAATTTCTGCCACAGAACGCAATCACGCGGCTCTAGGGAATGCGATGTCTGGGGGATGCCACGCCGGAGGATTCGGCTGGGACTTGTCTGAATTGACTCGAAGGTGAGCTTCACTAATTTCGTGATTAATACTTATAATTAGAAATCCCACAAAACTGAAAATTTTCTTGCTTAGAATCAAGTTCCTTAATGCCTCCATTGTCATGTAAATAATTAATACTCAATTAAATCTGTTTTTTGTTGCAGAGACGAGCACTCGACTCTAAGAAGATACTACGCCGAAGGATTCGACTCGGGCCTGGCAGAGTTGGCGCGAAGGTGAGTTTCAGTAATTTAAATTCATAATTCCGATAAATTCAATAAAACTGAAAATTCTCTTATTTGAAATCGAGTTTCTAATGCCTCCATTGTCGTGGGTAATACTAAATTAAATTTGCTTTCTGTTGCAAAGACGAAACAGACGATCAGCCGATTCTTAGGGGCTGCTGCGCCGAAGGATTTGGCTCGGGCTGAGCGGTGTTAGCTCGAAGGTGAGCTTTATTAATTAACATTTGCAATTAGAAATCCCACAAGATTGATAGTTCTTTTGCTCGAAACCGATATAATTTGAATCGAATCAAAGATCGCGTTAAATCGTAAATATACGCGGAGAGAATTTTTTCTGAGTAACATCACTACTTGAAAAATTTTGATTTGTTCTGATTAAGAGATTTATTTTCAACGTCGAGAAAAAGGAAAGTGGAATATTCCAAGTGTGAATGCATTCCGAAAAATTCTTTCAGCGTGAAAAATATGTTTATTTTTTTAATCCTTTGAATTTCTCCACTCAAATCGTTATCAATGCACAAATCTAATCGGCAAAATAACATTTTTCTGTTCCAGAAACGAAAGTAGAATGTGGCTACCCTGATCGACGGTTTTGGTGAGTCAAAATAAGAAACATATTGATAATAGAAAGACAATAAGTCTTTCGATGTAGTGCATGCTTATCGAATCAATGCGATTTAATTTGCTGTAGTTGTAATATGTGTACGTACCGTCCAATAAAAATCATACTGCTTGAAACAATTGAAAGATCGTTTTTTTAACTAATAATAGTAATAATCCTTATTTTACATAAATTCGGCAAAACAAATTTTCAAATATTTTTCTCCCAATGTATATATATTTAGAAATTGATTAACTTAGATTATTGGTTGGTCGGAGGAAATTTTGATTAATCATACACTATCTTGTAAATGCTTAAACTATTGAGTATACGCTCTGAATATTCAAAATTTTGTAAAATTATTCAGTTTTATTGAAGACGATCTTCCAGGTGTCTCGAGCAATGCGCCAACGCGCAAAGAGATTGCGCCACAGAGATTGCGCTACAGTAAAAGTGTAATCACATCATCCGCGTCAGAGATCTTCCGTCGGTCGTTAATTTTTTCAATTTTCTCATTAGCCTGAGCTTGAATTGCGATTATATTTCATAAAATAGAGTTCTTGTTACGTTATTAAGTAAAATTCGACATCGTGCGACACCTGTGCGAAGCGATCTAACGTGATTATATAAACTGCTCGTAAAATTAATTTTACGATCATCGAAAAATTTTCAGATTTCAATTTTTCACTTAGAGTTAGAGTTTCCTAACGCGGGACACAATTTCTCCTCGTACGCTGCGGCGTGCACGGGCACATTTCTGCAACAATACATGCGAGCAGTTGTTTATTCACTTACACGGCGCGCGATAAGTTCCATTGAACCAAAACAGGAGTTTCATGCGGTAACATTTTTTTCATGTGAATTTTAAACAGAATCTTCATCTCTATCGTCACAATTTTCATAGTTTCCGATTTTTCATTCACGCTCGTGTTTGCGATTATTAATTTGATAGGTTTGCGAATTTCACCGGATCGTATTTGCGGAAGAGTCGCGAGCGAACTTCGCAAAAATATTGCAGAGAGCAATATTATCCGCAAAAATATTGCGGAATTGTTTTCGCAAAAGTATTGCGGAATTGTTTTCGCAAAAGTATTGCGGAGTTGTTATCCGCAAAAGCATTGCGGAATTGTCTTCGCAAAAGTATTGCGGAGATGTTATCCGCAAAAATATTGCGGAGCTGCATTATAGCCTACTACGCCGCACCATAAAAACGTTACATTAAGGATATTCCGTGTCGTATGTGAGAATTTCGCACAGATTATTTCGTCCACGCGTCGAAAGATTTCGCGATATCGGCGTTCATCGTCGTGTGTTCCTTTCGCTCGCGGATTCCGTTTTCTTCGTAAGCAATTCGCGTCGCGCGTGTATCAAAGCGATACACTACAACTCGATCAAACCGTTGCTGAATTTGCACATACTCGTCGTTTGTCCGAAAGGCCGACATTTCCTCAAAGACGCAGTTCGCGATATTTTATATGCAATTCGCAACTCGGAGTGTATCCCTTAAAAGAGACGGGATTTTTCGTGAAACTTCCGTTATCGTGGTCGGAAGTGAATTATAGGCAATGTAGGACACAAGGACTGTTGCAGTGTCAGATGCAACGACAGGATGGCTGGTGGACCCTGGATACCGTGGGACAACGCGCAATGGTGAGCGCTCAGTTTAGACGCTCATATAGTAGACACAAAGCGTCATTTCACGTAGATTGCATGCACGTAGACGTAAATTGCATTGAGTCCGACGGGAAGTAAAGTAAGAATTGGAATTTGCAATTCCCAGGAGTCACGTAAGAATGATCCAACCAAAGAACTTAGCTCTGAGATTTTCGCAACAGTTCAACGAGTCAAGCATTCCATTTCCATTTCTTTAAGAGTATCGACTATCTCAATCCTGAGAAAAATGTACAAAAAGATGTGACTGATAAAACTAAAACTGTTTCGTAATTCATTTCAAGCATCCATAAGGCTTGAATTTTTTAATTTGGATTAAAAAGATGTGAATGAAGTATCCATTGATAAAGGCTTATAATTTTTTGAATTGGATCATTCTTGCATAACAATGGCCAATTGAAATTTCGACTCGGCAGGCTTCCTTCTCGTCGGATTATTTCTTGATGATACATTAAACTGATATATTTCAACGTGTCATATTTAGATGCTCTGTATATGTTATATATACTTTTTTTACGCTCTACATATGTTTTATGTATATCCAATGTATGCTTTATATATACTATTTGATTAATATACTTTATAACTTATTATGTCATATTATATACGACATACTATCTCTTTGGAGATATTCGCTTATGAACACGCGTATGTTGTTGACAAGACGACAAATTAAAATTAACAAATTAAATTAAAGCCGAGATCTAACCGAAATGTTTCGATTTCCCGCTAAATTATTAAGCCGAAATTCGGACATTCGTGTTTTGAGATTCCGCTAAACCATTAAACCGAAATACGAACCGATATGTTTTGAGGCTCCGCTAAATTATTAAGCCGAGATTCAACAGAAACGTTTTCGCTAAATTATTAAGCCGAAATCCGAACCGATAAGTTTTATGTTTCTGCAAAATTATTAAGCCGAGTTAGTTAAGCCTGAGATAATTTTTAAAAATTTTTTAAAACTTAAAACTTGCGTTTGCAAAGATGTATTTTCGAAAATGACGTGAAGTGTGCGTATTTCGCTCTGCATCGTCTCTTGGATGACAATGTGCCTTAATGTCACTCTATTTCCTCAGTAACACGCCCAGAATCTTGAAAATAATTTTCCAAAATCCCAAAGTCGCGCCCATAATGTTAGATCCATCGTAGTAATATATTTGGTTTCTCGCGCATGCGCATTGGTACCTATTCTGTGTATGGACCGAAAGTCGGTCATGTTATTGCAGGTTCTTTAGGATATACAGGATGTTTCTTAACCTCCGCTCACGAAGTATATAGCGTTATTCCTTATGAAAAATTGAATAAAAAAATCCTGAACCATTTTTGTCTTTGATGTTTAATGAAGCAGATATTCTTTAATAAATTCCAGCAAATCCGCGCCGTCCTTTAGAAATATATACGTCTGTGAGCCGCGTGCTTGGAGTGTGCATGAATGTTCTGCCGCTGCATTCACGCACACTACCAAGCGCGCAGATCACAGACGTGTATATCGCTAAAGAACGGCGCGGATTTGCTGGAATTTATTAAAGAATACCTGCTTCGTTAAGCATCAAAGACAGAAATGATTTAGAACTTTTCGATTTAATTTTTCATAAGGAATAACGCTATGTGCTTCGTGGAGGTTAAGAAACACCCTATTATTTAGATCATATAGTGTTAGTATCTAGAGCACATTCTGGAATACCTTTTTACAATTTTTTAAAGTAATTTTTGCGTGTGCAAAGATGTATTTCCGTAAATGACATAAAGTGTGTGTATTTCGCTCTGCATCGTCTCTTGGATGACAATGTGCGTTAATGTCACTCTACTCCCTCAGTAACACGCCCAAAATCTTGAAAATAATTTTCCAATAGCCCACAGTTGCGTTCATAACGTTAAATACAACTTAACGTCGTAGAAATTCGTTCGTATTAACGTCGTAGAGAATCGTCGGATTCTCGCGCATTGACCAGAAGTCGGTCATGTTATTGCAGGTTATTTAGGTCATATAGTGTTAGCATCTAGAACACATTCCGGGATGGTATCTTACAGTTTTTTTAAATAATTTTCGCCTTTGCAAAGATGTATTTTCGAAAATGACGTGAAGTTTGACTATTTCGCTCTGCATCGTCTCCCGGATTACGTGGGATGTTCCGCTTCATTTTCGCATGTACTTTTACCATGCAAAAGTGTTTTTTATTCAACGGAGATAGAAAGAAGTAGTCTTTGCAGAAAGATTCGATGTCATGATAGTAATTGTTTCTGATTGTTTTCGTTTCATATTGTGAAATGCTCCGCTTCATTTTCGCACGTATTTTCACCATGCGAAAGGATTTTTAATTTTGTTTTGCAAAGGTATTCAGTATCACGTTAATGACATTTCCCAACAAATTTTACTTTGAGTTGTCTTGACCAAATTAAAAATGCTTTTGTATAGTAAAAGTACATGTATAAATGAAATAGGGCATTCCTGCCTCAAGGATGAAAACGATGTGGAACTATTGCTATCGTGACACTGATTTCATTTTACAAAAATTACAGCGTACTGCTCCAATTTATATGATAAAATTGCGTGCAAAAATAAAGTGTAACATTGGTCAGTGCGAAATGAAAATGATATCTCAAGTTACCGTTGCTAATTATATTGAAAACTCAAATAATAGGTAACGTATTTTTTAAAAAATCATTCGTAAACTACGTTTGCGCCTACAACACTCTTCTCTAAAAATTCTTTCTTTAATGCACTCAGCACATAGGCGGTTTGAAGAATTCACCAGAAAAGTAGCAAGAATCTATTTTGAAGAGAATGCGAATATCGGCAACGTAGCATTCACATTTACGTAACGTCTATGTGTAAGAAAATTGAAATGACAAAGTAGCACACACATTTGCATAACATCTATGAAAAGATGATAGCAGTATGTTAGCACCTATTTGACAATCGTCTTTATTTCATAAGTATCTATGTGTACATAAATTCGATATCGTCGATAAATGATGATAATGTTTTCTACTTTTTGATGATCGCTCTACGTTATCGACGCTTATCAAGTTCGTTGCTCACTCCAGCATCCCCTTAAGGGTGCTTCGGGAAAAGAAGGTACAGTAATATTCAGTTGCACTGACAACCAAGCTACAGAATAGCTCAAAAACTTTGCTCTGAAGGTTATTGTTAAGGAGGACGTGCAATGTACGCATCAGCAGATAAACTGTTCAAACGTCACCGCATCGTTGTGCATGTGAGGGACCCTAAAATGTCTGTCAAGGAAACTCTGAACTTCCTTGACAGGCAGAACGGGGGCCTAGCCGCCAGCGAGTGGATCGTGGCGCGCGGCAGCGAAAGCAAAAATGCTGCAAGCTCTCCTTTCTCCGCTCTCACGGGCGATCGCATGCTCGAAGTCTTGAAGGACCTCAACTTTAAACCTTTTTGCGGACTGGGTCAGGTCACCGTTAAAGTTGCTTCAGAAAAAGAACAGGAAGGAAGATTCGTCTTCCAGTCTAGTCGCAAAACCGAATCACAAATCTCGAATTGTAAATCTGGATTCTTAGATTTTGAATTTTAAATTCAGTAAATCAAGAAGAAAAAGAAATATATATCAAGAAAGAGAGAAAAAGCTCTTTCTCTCTCTCTCTCTCTCTCTCTCTCTCTCTCTCTCTCTCTCTCTCTCTCTCTCTCTCTTACTTTTACTGTTATTATTTCTTCACTTTGCTATAATATTGTCTTTTATGACAGAAATCTTCTGGATCAATAATATTACGTAGCTTAAAATTTGACACACGATTTTCCACATTTAACCAAAAGCAGACGTGAGATTGGACTTGATATTTCATCTTAATTTCGTTTCTGCGACAGCTTATCCGTTCCTTTTTCTCTAAACTAAAGCTAATCGCTTTTAAAGAGCACGCAAAAGACTATCGTTCACTTCGGAACCATCCATAAAAACTGTCATATGCAAAAGATAAGAGAACCCACGATCTAATCGATGAGAAACTATCAATTTCTTTGAGCTATTTTGCCGCTTTTTAAGATTCTGCAGCGGGACGCGACCGTCATCATATCCATCAACATTCCCTCGTCTCTCTCCCTCTCTCTCTTTCTCTACCGTGCGAGAGTACAACTCTATTAAACTTTCAAAACTCCGCGCGGGTGTCGCGCACAATGGCGCGAAGAAACGCGTCGGCTGTGTCAGCAGGCCACGAAGAATCGTTTCTCCCACCACCCGCGCCACTCGTTCCGACCAAACTGTCACATACTTTCCGTATGGGATAAGCTTCAAAAATAGCAAGGAACTATCCCGCGAGAGCAAAATAGGAGGAAACCCGGAGTTGGGGAAAAATGAGGGAAAGAGAGAGGGAGAGAGGGGTGGGAGGGAGCGAGAGGGTAAGAGGGAATGAGAATGGGGACGGGGACGAGAAAGGGTAGGAAATGGGAACGACAAGGGGGAAGAGAGAAAAGACCCGAAGACAGTCCCGGATACCAAGGGACTGCACGCGTGTGAGCGTTAGACGCGCATGTATTTATTGACGCCAGCGTCGATGTGTGTAGTATGTGGTGCTGCTCGGCTTTCGGTCGTTATATGGCGTCTCGCAGAACTCGTGCTCGCTCGCACACATCGCACACACAGCCTCGCGACATACAATGAGGGTCGTGCGTCAACCCTTAGCGAAGGGTTGCGCCGATGCAGGGGTTGCGCGATTTTATCTCCGGCATTCTTCTGCCAAAGGGGTCCGCGCGACGAGGAGAGATCTACCTACGTGGCGCGGTTTTTGTGTTTTCCTCTCCGGTGCCACGTACGCACGCACATTAGTGTACGTGTGTTTGCGATGCCTGTATGTCGCGCGTACCGCGCGCACAATGGCGATTCACCGTCGTCCCACGGCCTTTTAAACAAGCCGGGGAAATCTTGAGACGTACCCTCCTGTGTGTGTATATATATATATATATATATATATGTATGTATATATATTTGTGCACGTATTCCCGAGCGCAACGCGACAACGTTGGCGAGTTAAGCCCTAATCCCACCCTTCCTCCCTGTTCCTTTCTTCTGCCTATTTTTCTTATTCGCCGCGCCTCCCTGTCCCATCGACTATTAACCGCCCTTTTCAATTCCGCCGGCGACATTCTTCTTACGGCGGCACAAATATCGCGACCCCAGCGGATCAACGATTAGATCTCATCTGATTAGTCCTGGGAGTATATTGAGGGCTTAAGGGATGTACGCGCCTTCGTTCCCTCCTCCGTGAGTCCCGGTCTCAGTCCGCGCGAACGAGTGCGGCCAGCTGATGAAGATAACTGGCCAGGTAGCGAGTGTTTATTGTCCCGAGCGACGAACGTCGGAGCGAAAGCACCGATATCTAGGACTGCGCCTTTAATTGTTCCGACGACCGTGAGGACGTCTGTAGGAAGACTATAGTGCGTAGTGAAGTTACAAGGTGCGTGCGCCGGGCACCCTTCAATCTCAAAAGAATACTTTTCACGACAGGGTTTTCATTCTTAAGAGGTATCCCGGAGAAATAAACCCGTCAGAGTTCCCGTGTGATGAATTGACGTGTTCAAACACTCAAAGCTGAATGTACTCGTCACAATGAGCGTACACGTAGAAAATATAGTGGCAAAAATTACAACAAAACTTTGTAATCTTGGAGCATACAGAAATTATGACCGGAATTACTATGTATTTGTTTAGAATTGTCACGCTTTTTTCACATTTTACTACAAAATTACTGTGAACTAATTACATAGATGCTTTTTATATCGTATTTTCGATATAGATCGTCAAATTTACTATTACTCTTACTATTATATAAAAATATTCATATAGACTATATTCAAAATATAGTCTAATTTCACCAAAATAAAATATAATCTTAATGTAATTTTTACTATATTTTTTCCGTGTATTTATTATTTCTACACTGTAAACGCGTAGACTATCAAAGAATCTGTATTTTCCTTATCTTTATGTATTTTTTGTATTTTTTATTTCTAATACAGTAAAAAGAAATATAGGCATTAAAATATAGTCTAGCTTCACAAAAAAGGACATTAGAATAAAATATAATCTTAGCGTAATTTTTATAATAATATTTTTTCCATATATTTATTATTAATTATTAATTATTTTTAACTATTTCCGTATATTTATTATTAACTATTAATTATTTTTATTTATTTTTATCGCATACAACTATGTTTCAGATTTGTTCATATTTGACTGTCAGCTAAATTTTATGGTCTGAATTCCCAAAATAAATTCATAGATTATTGACCTGGCGCAATTTTTATTTAATTTTATATCACATCATACATATATTAACCTTTTCGGTGCCGCAGAGTCGGAATACGAAGTGGTTACAGTTGGTTACAGCTGCGCCGATTCACTGACGCGACAAACACCAGAGAAAGATGGAATAATAGTAACCGTTTCTCCCTATCATGTAATGATGGATTATCGATTGTTACGGAACAATGTTTATTACAATGTCAGCCCGATTTCCCTACCATCTTTATGTGTTATACTTAATTGCTTTATGTGTATCTTTTGTGTCCATGCACTGAAAACAAAAATATTTAAAAATTAATAAATATTTATTAGATGGGTACTTACGATTACTGCTTGTGCAAAATTGCATTGCGTAATGCTAAGGTTTAGTTTTTTCCATCCGACTTTTTCTTATGGTGTATAATTTAAATTATTTTACTCTTAAATGTGAACACACTGAGAAAAAATATTTAAAAATTAACAAATATTTATTAGGTGAGTACCATTAACGTATCTACTTAAATTCTCTTCATTTAAACCGAATATTGTTTGCTCGCCTTAAGTAAATAATATTTAGTATAAATGAAGAGAATTTTGATTTAAGTAAATATGTTAATGATACCCATCTAATAAATATTTATTAATTTTTGTTTTCAGTGCATGGACACAAAAGATACACATAAAGCAATTAAGTATAAAACATAAAGATGGTAGGGAAATCGGGCTGACATGGACATTGTAAAAAACATTGTTCCGTAACAATCGATAATGCATCATTACATGATAAGGAGAAACGGCTACTATTATTCCATCTTTCTCTGGTGTTTGTCGCGTCAGTGAATCGGCGCAGCTGTAACCAACTGTAACCACTTCGTATTCCGACTCTGCGGCACCGAAAAGGTTAATATATGTATGATGTGATTTGATATCCACGCGAGAGCGTACGCATCACCTCACCACCGACGATCCTGCCAGAGAGCCTCCGCCATAAATTTCTCATAGGAGCACTCCGCGTTATATCGTAACCGGTCTGGCTCCATGAAAAAAAGAGGAAAAAAGAGAAAAAAAAGTCACGTGGAGATACGATCGTTGGAGAACACGTCAACCGGCATTGGCGAGCCGCTACGACTCATTTGCTGGCGCGCGACGTTACAAATCGCGGCTCCAAAAAACGCCATCACTCCCGACGGAGCGGATTTGCGGAATATATGAAATCGCGCCATTTTCGGCATTCCTCGAAACGCCGCTGGTCGCTGCCGCGCGTAACCTGTCCCGATAAAAAATTAACCCCGACCGCAGGTATTCATCGCTGCCATCTTTTAGCCAAATTTTAGCGGAAATAACACCGCCCCTCGAAATGTCCGACGCGAAACCAACGCGGGCCGCGGCCGTCCGTCACGCATTTTTGCGATATTGCTGCGTGCGCGCGGCACGCGAGCGAAAGCGCGCAATAGCTCCGGTCATAAACGATAGAGTACACAACGTTCAATTCGCGCCCAACGGTGTATCCCAATTTCTCCCTCCGGCCCTTCCAGTCCCCCCCCCCTCCCCCCACTCCCGCGTTGTGCATTAACACCAGCGGTGGACTAACTGGATTCGCATATCTCAAAATGCATTGCTTGCATGTGTTGTAATTCGACGTGATTAACAGCGCCATGTGTTGGTAACTGTATGAACAAGTCGGCAATATTACCCACCTGGCCGTTTTAATCTCGCTACCTCTCTCTCGTCCCCCCTCCCTCTCTCTCTCTCTCTCTATGTGTGTGTATATGCGTGCTGCCTCTCTAGATATCGTAGGAGCATTGCGATAGCGTGCATACGAAAATTTAATAACAGTCAGGCTGATTTCCGGAGAGCCGGCATTTAAGGCTGCTCCGGTATTTGCTAGATAATTCGCGCGACTAGAATGCAGTCCAGAAGACCGTGCCGTTCTAAATCGCGTTACCCACCAAGTTTCGGCGTAACCAGCGAACGGGAGATAATTATCGCGCGCGGCTACCGGATATTTACAGTGCGAAATTAAAAGAGAGAGAGAGAGAGAGAGAGAGAGAGAGAGAGAGAGGGGGGGAAGAAATCGAAAACAAACAGTTTAATATACACAAATATGATAAATGTATGAAAGCTTAATGAATTAATAGACATCTCAGGCGATAATTAGTCTCTGATCAGGCGGCTTCTCTCTTTCCTTTTAAACCGTGGATAAACGTTATCGTCTTATCTCAGCCCGTAATGCAATCTGTTTCCAAATTGCTTTCCTTTCTTCCGGGACAAGTGCATTTAACAACGCGCGCGCTCCATAGACTATCCCCGCTAAGTATTTTATTTACAGATATCCCCATACAAACTGTTCCTACACTGCAAATCCGAGTGTGTTATTCTTAAACGCATAAACGTGTAATTGGCTAAAACTCTTTTCATACGTTTCATACGTTTCATACGTTTCATACGGTTTTAAATTACGTCATTTAACACATTTATAATGTATAAATTAGAATTTTATACGTTTGAACGTGTTACCCGAGTCGAAATTTTGACTCTTGAAATGTTGAATCTTGAATTCTACACCACAATAGGAGCTAAGATATCAAAGTAGGTTTAATTCTAATGATATAATTTACTCTTACTTTGACCATGATGATGTCTGAAATTTCCGCTTTCGCTTTCTTTAGCGTCAAAGTAGATTGTATAATAGTAGGATCTTAGGAAGTAAAGTAGGTTCAGTTGCGAACATCTATAGAAGCTTTAGCTCCTACATAGAATATATGTATTTTATAGAATTCAAGGTTCTCTCATAGGGTCAAAATTTCGGCTCGGAAATGAGTGTCAACATCGTCAAAATAGGTTTCACCTAGATTGTAGATTATCTAAGTAAGTTCAAACTATTTTTAAAAGCGTCAAAGTAGCGTCAAAATTTTGACAAGGTAGAGTTAAAGGTTCAAAAGAGAAGTTAATGAGTATCAATATCGTTAAAGTAAGTTTTACCTAGGCTATAAACCGTCTAAGTAGGCGTAAACTATCCTTAAGGTAGTTTGGTCAAAAACAGTGAAGTCCCAGATCTTCTTGAAACTTGGAGCAAAATTAATTTAGCTATTAATACGTATGTATGTTAAATATGGGTTCGATTAACCATATAGTTTCCGAGAAATTACCGCTTATAGTTTACTCTTTTTCTCGATATCTTACATGGCGCTGACGTATAAAAAGTAACACGTAAACGCGTATTTGTCAGCTGCAAATGACCTACGCTAAGGATTAATACGAAAATTTAGGCACAATTAATTGAATACTTACAGAAGTACATACTTAAGTCTCAGCAAAATTGACCGTACATTATTAAAGTATGATTAATCAGCAAAAATAAGTTTGGCTTTTGTTTTTTCGTTCGCGACCATGCTTTGCGGATATGGCAACGTTGTATAGCTTGGCGTCGCATAGCGCTAATAGATAATGCGACGTTGCCACGATCTATAGTTCCGCGACTACAACGGAAGTCAACATACTGTTTTTTTTTCTATCATTTTATTTATTTTGTCGATTTTTACTATTCTGAAAGAACCAATAATGTTTAAAAATCTGTTTTTCACTTGCACTGAAAAGAATTCATCGGTTGTTGAATCTTTTATTTAAAATCTAATTTTGACTATCACAGTTGGGAAACAACTATCTTAAGAGCGTCAAAGTAGCATCAAAATTTCGACTCGGATAAATGACGCGATTTGAGACGGTAAGAAACATGTAAAAATAGATTCAGCCAATTATACACTTGTGTTTGTTATGTGTTTAAAAATAACACACTCGGATTTGCAGTGTATACGAAATCCCGCAAAGCGATCGAAATAAACGCGTGCAATATCGCGCGAGGATATACCAGGTCTGTAAATATGAAACCGGACTTTGCCCTAGCTGTCAATGTAGTTACCGTCAAACCGCGTCATTGGCGCCATTTCCTTGTTGGCATCTCTGACAAAGATTTTCAACTCACAACAATACAAGTTTTATACAACAGCATAGTTTGTAATAGCGTTAAATTTTGTGTCTGGAAACTACGATTTGCGGACAGCATTGATTTTCTGTTACCATTTGAAGAAAACTGCTGCAGAATCGCATCGAATGCTTGTCGAAGCTTACGGTGAGCATGCTCTTGCACTAAATCACAAACGCAACAACAACTCGCGGATCAATTAAATGTGACACGAGAAGCCGTCTCCATACGTTTGAAAGCCATAGGAAAGATCCAGAAGATGGGAAAATGGGTTCCACATGAACTGAATGAAAGACAACAGGAAAACCGAAAAACCACTTGCGAAATGCTGCTCGCCAGGTACAAAAGAAAGTCATTTCTCCATCGAATTGTGACTGGCGATGAAAAGTATATATATTTTGAGAATCCTAAGCGTAAAAGATCATGGGTAACTCCAGGCGAACCATCGACATCAACTGCAAGGCCAAATCGCTATGGACGGAAGACAATGCTCTGTGTTTGGTGGGATCAAAAAGGTGTGATCTATTATGAGCTGCTAAAACCTGGCCAACCGTTAATACTGAACGCTACCGACAACAAATGATCGATTTGAATCAAGCTTTGCGTGAAAAACGACCATAATATAAAAAAAAGGCAACACAAAGTGATTTTGCTTCATGATAATGCACCATCACACACAGCAAAACTGGTCAAGGAAACTATTGAGGCGTTTAGTTGGGAAATACTTTCGCATGTGGCTTACTCACTAGACTTGGCTCCGTCCGATTACTATTTATTTGCATCGTTGGGACACGCACTTGCTAAGCAGCGCTTCACTTCTTACGAAAATGTACGAAAATGGCTCGATGACTGGTTTGCCTCAAAAGAGCAACAGTTTTTTTGGCGTGGCACCCACAAATGATGAGACAGGTGGGAAAAATGTATAGCTAGCGATGGGCAATACTTCGAATAAAATATTTTTTATCATTTTCATACAATAAACGTGTATTTTCTATATAAAAATTCCGGTTTCATATTTACCTGGTAATCGCTGCAAGATAAGACCGCCGACGAATCAAGGAGACGCCGTCGGCGCGACGCTTTTCTTGCAAGTGCGATTAACAGCTTTTCTGCGTGTGGCGCGATTCGCGCCGAAATACTTCCGCCCGAGACTGTACGCGGTTTCGGGCAAATTCCAGCCGACGTATGATGTGGAAAAAAAGTGTAACGCGGACGCATACGCGTCGCGAGTCGCGCTGTCGATGTCGTCGTAAGAGGATTAGCAAATCGGTCCACTTGTGAATTTCGACGAAAGTCCGATACGCGTCTATCGAGCGCGCGGCATCGGCGAACAATACCTGCCTGCGATATTCTCGATATTTTTGCAGCTGCTCCTTGCGGGCAAGGTAAACACCGGCTACGGTTCTTAAGAGTACTTAGATCTCGCTTCTCGCGCAAGTTCGCGCGCGCACGTCCCTACGTATCCGCGGAACGCTTTCGAGCCAATGTAGATCCTGTTTAACTTTCTTAAGTCTGAAATTATTGTGGAGGATTTTGCAACTATCTACGGCCGGGGAATTTCTCCGGTTTCGAAACTCCTTCGAATATTTTTTAACTTTTACACCGTAGATAGGGAAGACTCTCCGGCGTGCAATCTCGAAAGAAAGAGAAAGAAAGAAAGGAGGAAAGGGGAAAGAAAGGAAGACCTAAGGGAACACCTAAATCGCAGTTGTTGTCACGTTAAATCTAATAAATAGATCGCGATACAGACAAATAAGCGTGTTACGAGAAAGGGGCGCAAAAAAAATTCAAAGCAATATTTAAACTTTTCATCGTACGCGCGCGCGACAGAATAAACGACGGAAAAAAGCTCGGTTCCTGGTTTCATCGAGAAAAATGCCAAGTGAATTCGCGCCGCCGCTGGAAATGGCGATTTCGCGAGGATTTGCGCTTGGTGTGTACGAAAGCGCGCTGAACCCCGCGTCGTAATTCTAAACATATTTACATTAGCTTAACGGTGTTGTCGCCATGACCGGGGGTAGTTTATAAAGTTATACGACGACGGATGATTAAATGACGAGCTTAGAATTTCGCGGCTATGCGGCTACAAAAATCCCCCGTTTAGCATTCACGACGCGCCCGCGACGACGACAACAACGACGACGACAATGTAATATACCAACATTTGAGAGTCGACAATCCGTAATAGAAAAAAGATGCGCCATTGAATAACAATAAAATGTTAAAATAAGAATCTAATTAGAATAATAAAAGTTAAATTACAAATGTTAAATGCCAATAAAATCTTTTTAAAACTCCTGGCCCCTTGCATTGTTTATCTCTTTTTATAACGTCACACTGAGAGAAAAATATAGTTGCCTTTGGCGTCAATTATACGCTTTTGTGATTTTAACCACAAAAATAATTAGAATAACCATTGTTTTAGTAAGTGTTATTAGAAAGATGGTTCTTCTAATTACTTTTGTGGTTAAAATCACAAAATAGTATAGTTGACGCCGAAAGCAACTATATTTTTCTCTCAGTGTAGAAGTGAGAAAATGCATGCTAAAAGTTTTTGCGAAATACGTTGAAATAAAAAGATATATCTATAAAGTGACACTTGCAATTGATTAGATAAATCTGTGAAATATTCCGTGCATTCCTCTTTTGCTTTAATAATCAATAATTAACGTAACGTAATCGTAAATTAACGTGACATACTTCATCTTCTTAACTTATTTCTTCGCATTCAGATTAATTTACAATAAATTATTGTAATTTGATTGTTAGAGCAAAAAGGGAGTGTACGAAATATCTTATAAATTTGTTTACTCGATTACAAGCGTTACTTTATATATATTTTTATTTCAACATATTTTGCAAGAATTTTTAGCATTTTCTCGCTTCAAACGTCATTAAAAAGAAATAGACAATGCGAAGAGCCGGGAACCTTAAGATACTTAAGGTGAGTACAATATTAGATGCCAATAAATTTTTTTTAAATAATATATAAGTGAGTACAAAGCGAATGAGAAAATGTTCTTCAGCCGTATTAAAACAGAAATGGTGTTTATAATAAGAATTAGTCAATGTATAAAATAAAGTTATGCACTAAAACGATAAATTACATGGCTTTATCATAATCACTTCTGGAAAGGATATTAAATTACAGATGTTACAGATCAATAAAATCTTTTAATAATGTACATGTGAGTACAAAGCGAATGAAAAAAGTTCTTTCGCCGTATTAAGGCTTCTGATCAATCATCGCGCTTATATTAATAACGTCAGAAAGGTAAATCGTGTCCAAAATTCTTGCGAACTATGGCTAAATAGAAAGATATATTATTAAAATGACACTTGCAATCTGTTTCATACTTGCGAAGTGCTTCAAAGATTCTTCTTTTGCCGAAATAACTATTACGTAAAATAAATGTGACAAATTGTCTCGTTTTGAAAAAATATTAGCTGTGTGACTTCGTGCGAAATATGGCTCAGTAACTACTTATACGCATTAAATATTAATATATAAGGAACAATTCTAATCTCTTGATAAGCTAATTAACAGTTAAATCATAAGTCTTTGTCTAATTTGAATGAGAAACAAAGACATATGGCTTAACTGTCAATTAGTTTACCAAAAGATTGAAAAAATTGGCCTTAAACACAGTATCCAGAGTATTTCTACACTTAATTGTATCACATTGTGTGTGATATGTACACACTATATTCATAATAATTCTGTAGTTTGCAGAAAACAATTGGTCGTCTGTTTACATTATTAGATTTGTCCGTTTTTAGTGAATTTTTGCACTATTGTAATAAGTTAGACAATTATACAGAAAGAGACAATTATACTTTCTTCTATTTTCTCCCCTCTCTCTCTCTCTCTCTCTCTCTCTCTCTCTCTCTCTTTCTCTCTCTTTCTTTCTTATTATACAATAGTCTGCACGAGTGCAGAAGTTTCCTTTGGAAACGAACAGATCTATTTTCTCGCCTAATAGTTCATTTTGCCGTTTACAGTCAAGTTGCCATCGTCAACGTGGAATTCTCGACCGACTGATCAGGAGTCTTAAAACAATTAAATAGAAATAATGTTCATAATAAGAGTTGGTCCATGTATAAATATAAAGTTGTGCACTAAAACGATAAATCACATGGCTTTATCACAATCACTGATTCTTGAAGAGATAGTTCGGAGAGATAGTTGGTGAATCAGATGCATAATTTCTTAAGCGAATGTCAAAGTGAATGGCGAATTCCAAAAATGTTGATAACGTTGAGGTGATTGTCACTAACGCAATCATATTATCTTTTCTGTCTTCCTTGTACATATATAGATCTTATAAAAACGTGTACTGCTTTGTCTTACCATATGCTAGCAGAAAACATAACCGCGCACATCTACAAACCTCTCGTATACTTTTGAGCTTCTACATTTAGTTGTAAAGATACAGAAATGTTCCTTGAAATTTGGTTAGCGAAGCAAACAGACGTGCAGTACATACAAGTTCTCTGCAGAACTTTAGCATCAAGTAAATATTTGCGCCAATCGACAGCTCGAGAGAGTAATTCGTAATTCGCGACAGCTATTAGCTCGATTTGTCCTTTAAAAAGACGTCAAGGAAAAAAGGAGGAAGGGGAGAAGAAACAAAAGCGAACGAGGGCGGCAGCTGGGTGCGATCGGCAAAGACGCGTTTCCGCGCGTTTGTAGGCACCCGGGATTTGAAAACGTCCTGACATTCAGAGAAAACGCGTAGTCTCGCGGAACGAATGAAAAGTCGCGAGAGCGGATGATCGGGGGAAGTCTTTCCGTGACCGCCGTTTTGTCGCGCATTATTGCCGAGAATGCGCGAACGTGTAAGTGTTAACGTAACCGTCCGAGCGGCTCCACGTGTGCCGGAGCATCTTATTCCAGCTCGTCGACGCAACACACAGACACACACACATATATACAGGGTGTTCACGACCACCCGTCCACTCCTTTTATTTTGAAAGAGTGACGCTAGGAAATTTGGAAAATATGTTCTTTATAAAAGCTCGTCTGAATTTTCTGATGGTGGTATTTCCATGTTTAGAAATACTGGAAATTGGAGGCAACTTTAAATGGCAACATAGGGCAACATGGATATCGTTGAATAGAACGTATAAAAAGAAACAACTTTTGTTTGAAACAAAATCTGATATTATTTATCGTTAACGAAAAATAAACAAAAAAACGCTTGCAATTTTTATGACGCTCAATCTTCTTATTCGTGGTATGGGTTGTGTGTGCTAAATATAAACACGAATCAAACAACGCCCAACAACAAAAAAAAACGTGCAACAGCGGATTGTAGAAACCTGCCATTCTTTAAATTCTGTAGAAGTTCGAAAACTGTCAACAGTGTGAGACGCAGGATGGAAAGATATTTTTATAAAGGTGGCAGACGCTTTGAACATCTTTAATTATTTAGAGTTTTTCTAGCGTTAGTTTTTTGCAATAATTAACGTATTTCAATAATTACGAGTTTTGTTTAGCACGCAATCCATAAGATTGAGCATCATAACTGCAAGCGTTTTTTGTTTATTTCACGTTAACGATAAATAATATCAGATTTTGTTCCAAGTAAAAGTTGTTTCTTTTTACATGCTCTATCCAGCAATACCCATGTTGCCTTATATTGCCATTTAAAATTTTAAAGTTGCTTCCAATTTCCGATATTTCCGGAAATTGCCCAAACATGGAAATACTACCATCAAAAATTTCAGACAAGCTTTTATAAGAAACATATTTTCCAAATTTCCTAGTGTCACCTTTCTTCAAAATGAAAAAAATGATCGAGTGGTCGTGAACACGCTGTATATACAGGGTGTGCCAGATCATCTTCACAATCTCTCGTGAGGACGTAGAGCGGATTGAGATGAACACAAAAGTCCTATACCATTTTGCGATATTCGTAATAATAGTCAAGATATTAATTAAAAAAGATTGGTGAATGATCATGCGCGATATGGTAGATGAGCTGCAATGGCGCCGTCTGCCGTTGTATACTTGTACATTAAGTCAAACTGAACGAAAAAGTCCTCTACCATTTTGCAAATGACAACATAGACTTTCAGATATTAATCAAAGAAAATTGTTACAGGATTGTGTACATTGAATGCACAAATTTTCTTTAATTAATATCTGATAATCTGTGTGATCATTTGTAAAATGGTAGAGGACTTTTTTGTTCAGTTTGACCTAATATGTAAGTATACAACGGCAGACGGCGCCACTGCAGCTCATCTACCATATCGCGCGTGATCATTCACCAATCTTTTTTAATTAATATCTTGAGATTTATTGCGAATATCGCAAAATGGTATTGCACTTTGTGTTCATCTCAATCCGCTTTACGTCCTCGCGAAAGATTGTGAAGGTGATCTGGGACACCTTGTATACATATATCCACATACAGGGTGTTAGTTAAGTATGTTGCCATACTCAACAGAGCGATTCTTTGGTTTATTTCAAGTAAAAAAGTTCATATAAACATGTCCTAAACGGCTTAGTTTCCGAAATACAAGTGAATGTTCGCAAATGTTTGACGAAACGGTAAATTGCGTTGGAGATATCTTTCTGCATAAATATGCCTTGCTTCACGTAAGTTACGATCGAAAACAAAGTGACAAAGTCAAAGTCATAAAATCAAAAATAGACTTCAGTTCTGATGTTGCTGCGGGTCGGTTAGCTTGTGCATACGTTTTCGGGCCAAATTGTTTCAGTCCATCAAAATCGGTTTCATCATGCCTAAGTTTACAAATTTTGAAATGGCAGATATGCACTTTGCCTACGGTAACTCACGTGAGGCAAGGCGTATTTATGCAGAAAGATATCCCCAACGCAATTTACCATGTTGTAAAACATTTGCGAATATTCACCGCTATCTTTGAGAAAAGGATTCTTTTGAAAAGGAACACTGTTGATCTTGGAAAGCCTATGACAGTTAGAACACCAGTACTAGAGAAAGCTATTCTAAACAAAACAGATTATTACTACACTTTTAAATTTATTATATTTTGGAAACTAAGCCGTTTAGGATATATGTTTAAATGAACTGTTTTACTTTAAATAAACCAAAGAATCGCTCTGTTGTAAAGTAAGTTGTATGTAAGTTGTAAGTATGGCAACATACTTAACTAACACCCTATATATGCGCGAATGCACGATCGCACGTACGTGCAAAGCTTAGATATCTCTGGACCTTAGAATCAAATGACTCCATAGAACATACTCCATATATGGGATATGTCGGTAAAAGTGCTTCTCGTTCGCTACCGTACTCCCGAAAATACCCTTTTCCACGATAGACGTCCGTTGATCGTCGACCTTTTGTTCTCTCTACTCTCTCCCTCTCTCTCTTTCTCCCCCCATTGGCCCTCAATAGACGATCGCTGCGAGCGATGACTCGAAAGTCGAACTTAGCTGGTGCAACGCGGAGCTAAAGCAGATTTACGCACGTTCGAACAACCCTAAGCCCGTCGATACACGGTGATTCTTATTAAAATTCCTTGTCCCTCGCCGTCCTCCGCGGCAATGTACCCTCCCCCTGTAATAACTTTCCGTCCAATCCTCTTTTCGGCTTTGTCCTTCGCCGCTTCTTTGTCCAATTTTAATTAAAAAATGTATACACTACCACTCCCCCCGCGCGCACGCACTCGAGGTGCCCTTTTTGATTGCCAGCCCCGTCAGGACATCCCTCACGATTCTAAACTTGCATCATCCACCGTCCGAGCGTTCCCCATAACCAATTACAACGAATAATTGCGCAATCAACGGATTATCTCGGATATCGCTCGACAACATATTTTGTTTGCTCGCTGCATGCCACAGTTACGTCGCCCCCTCCCTGCCGCCACCGCCGCCGCCGCCGCTGCTGGGCGAGATAATATCGAACGAGCTTTGTCACTCACTTCGCGGAAATTCCGTGTCTGTTATTTTCCGCGCGACCTATCTTTCCCTTCTTTTATCTCTTTCTTCTTTCTTTTTTTCTTCTTTTTTCGCTGAACTCGATATCGGAAATGAAATTATCTTCTCGGCGACGGCCGTGACGCGACGACGTCGTCGTCGTCGTCGGCGGCAGCGGCGGCGGTTGCTTACATAAACTGCAGGCCGCGCCGGCATGCATCACACGAGCCCGGCGAATGCTCGCGCGGCGTCGGGAAAGTTGGAGTTTCGCCATTTAATATACTCCCCCGCGATAAATTTCGTCGTCTGGCAAAAAGTTCGGCGAATTCTAGTGTGTGTGTGTGTGTGTGTGTGTGTATGTACACACGCACACACACACATGTATAGCCTCGTGCATTAAGTAACGCGAGTTTCGGTAGGAAGAAGGCGCGGCAGTGATAAGCGGCCGAAGACGCTTATCCGCGCGAGTTCCAACGGATGGACAACACGTGATTCTCTATGCGCATTTGTTCCACTCTCGTCGGTTGTCCACTGAGAATTTACCCAGTTGAGCGCCTAATCGCGAACAATCGCGGACAAAGACTCTTATTAATAGCTCATACGTCCGACGTTGGTCTACCGGTGTGCCGCGGTATATAACCGATGTATCTCTGGGGTCCTCATTAACCCCTCTTCCGCGCGACTGGTCCCAGGATGATAACAGGCGGGCCTGCGGCGGAACGGTCTTGCTCGCGGGGCCTCTAGCAAAATTGCGTAACTGTTGCGAACTATCGCGGAGGGTAACACACGCGATAGGGATCGGTACTATGCATCGTGTCGCGAGTGTCACGGCTGAATAAATCGGCGGCTTTTGATAGTGGCCACGAGAGTCCGTAACATTCAGCTGCCGAGATAGCCGATGATATATATACGGTGACTCGTATTAATATTTGGGGGACATTTGGGTAGTTGCACATTTGAGATGTATATAATTACTCTGTACACTAAACTTCGATAAAGCCTTAATATTTGTCAAGGGAATGCTGAAAACTTTACCGACAGAGCACTGACATTTTTCTGCAAAGTTTACCTCGTATTGGTTACAGAATTACAAATGCTTTTACGCAATGAAAATACGTGCAAAAATAAATAGGATTATTGCTCGATATGTGACGAAAATAAATACAAAATTTTGAATAGAATCTCAAGCTGTTAGTTAATGTAATATTTGCCTAATCCAAAAGTTCCGCAGCTTGTACATACCGAAAGTGTGGATGCTCCAAACAGAACAATTTTTAAGAACATTGCTCCATCTTCGCATCTGCATTTGGAAGCTTAAGAATATCGAAAAGTTTGCAGAAAGATTTTTTTTTTTAAATAGGAAAAGGGCAATTCGAGTTCAAACACAGGACTAATAATGCTATATACTATATGAGTAAAAAACCTTCCTTGTGTTAGGAAATCGTGTAATATTTATTGAACATGAATAATCAATATAAGACAATCATACGTTTCGGCTCAACCATGAACCCTCTTCAGTGATAATAAAAAACTCAAGGTTTACGACACGAACGCATTACAATTAATTAAAGATCTGCGTAACTTGACATGAATGTTAATCGCAGACGTCAGGCGTGGCGATGTTATCGTTGACAGGATCGGTTTACTTTTAGCTGAACTCAACAAAGTTATGACGGCTATTTCTCAATATTAATTAACTACTTAATATTATTTCGGTAACGGTCTTGTCAGCTTTAATATTACGATTAACATTCATGTCAAGTTACGCAGGTCTTTAACTAATTGTAATGCGTTCGTGTCGTAAACCTTGAGTTTTTTATTATCACTGAAGAGGGTTCATGGTTGAGCCGAAACGTATGATTGTCTTATATTGATTATTCATGTTCAATAAATATTACACGATTTCCTAACACAAGGAAGGTTTTTTACCCATATGGTATGTAGCACTATTAGTCCTGTGCTTGAACTCGAATTGCCCTTTTCCTATTTTTTGATTGATATCTTCGTTTGCGCGTTCTTATTTCTTTCTCTAAAGATTTTCTTTTGGCATCCCCTTTAGTCATTGACACTCTAGAAAACCTGGTTTTTCATGCGACCCTCATTGCAGTTAAGCTTTTTGGCTGTATATGGTTAGCTTTTCCATTGAATATGGTAAAACAAAGTAACACACATTCATATAAGTTCTGTATATACAATAAATACGAAAAGAATAGCGTGATTATGTTAGTGACGATCGTCTCTGCATTATCGACATTGTTCGAGTTCGTCGTCGACTCTAGCATCCCCTTAAAGTCCATTAATGCTGCAATTCTAAACAGAATCGTAAGTCTCGTAACTTGTTCTCGTAAAATACGTAAGAACTTATGAATAGATTTACAATTCTATACAATATTATATTGTAATATTCTATACAATATTACTCGTAAATATCTACGATTTAATCTAATTTACGATATTTACAAGTGATTGTACGACATATAATATTGTATACAATTGTAAATCTACTCATAAATTTTTACAGTAAGATTTGCAGTATAATTCTCCGCGCACAATCATATTTTTTGGCACATTTGGCTCTGTCAGATCCGGACAACTATGAACTACCATAACATGGTTAAAATTATAACATAGTCAAAATGTGTCCAAAAATTAATATTTTTAGACACATTTCTTCCCAGAGATAGAAAAGCTTATAATCTATAAGATAGCAGCTCAATAAAGTCAAACTGCAAACAGATTTGCGCTACTTTGAAGTTTTCCCGGACTCTTTACGAAAGTTGGTGAGCGCCCTTACAAAAAAGAATAACTGGCAATGATAAATTGGCTAGTGATAAATTATTGGTGCTCAGCAGTTTTATTACTCGTACGAGTAATAAAACTATTGAGGTGCAATAATTAATCACTAGCCATTTTATCATCGCTAATAATACTTTTTTGTAAGAGAGTCTGAATATTCGTTCGGATCTCATTGATCTCACGAAGGGGAGTTTTTCTAATCGTTCATATCCTGTTTAGGAGTAAATCACACAATTCTTGGCATCCCCTTTAGTCATTGACACTCTACCTGGTTTTTCGTACGACCCTCATTGAAATTAAGCTTTTTGTCTGTATTAAATTATTCCAAAGAAATCTTTACGACTAAAAGTGCAAACAAATGCCGCTAGTCACGAGAAAAACCATGTTTTTTAGAGTTGAAATGAGTAAGAGGAATAACAATCATTGTAAGAATTAACCTATATATGTACATTATGTCTTGGTAATGTAACTAATTTGTCATTTTATCATCCTTGCTAAAAATCTATGCAGCTTTCCTAGACACTCAACCAGTTACTGTCTAGTGTTACTACATTCTGATTGGTTGTATCAAAAGTATGTAGGAAATGAACAAAAACTTGATAGGATTTTGTCTATTTCAATTTTAGGGTAAAACTACCCATTTCATGAGCAGTTAATTTGCTTATTAATCGATTAGATAATTTCGTTGTTTATTTATTATTCAGTTTTCGTTTAATAAATGGTTTAGATTTTGACTATTTTTTGCACTGTAACTGCAAGAAGAGCGTTACATCTTGATCGGTATCTCAACGGTTTTACTAGTCAATTACGAGATAAAAGTTAATATAATTGTCCAGTAATTATTAAAAAACTACATGAAATTTCAACCAGGAATTTTGAGCAGCTTATTATTTTGAGCAGAATTAAGCAGAATTTGAGAGGAAAAAAGACGTGTTTATCGTTATCGTTACTTGAAAAGTAACGAATTCTTACAATTCCCGTTATTATACACATAACAGATGTCTAAGACATTTTATGTCCCACTTTTGAAGGTCGTATTGTATAAGTATGTCTTATATGTACAAAGCGACTTAAAAAGTAGCAAATCCTTACAATTTCCGTTATTATTCACACAACACAACGTCTAAAATCGGAACATAAGACGTCTGAAAGACGTCTCTCAGATGTTGGAACATAAGACGTCTTTAAGACATCTTTAATATATCTTTAAGACGTCTTATGTCCCGATTTTAGATGTTGTGTTGCGTGGATATGTTCTATATATACAAAGCGACGATAAAAATAACGATTATATCCATTGCCAATCAAAAACTGTAATTGCATTACCTTTATTGTTTACTAGTAAAAGAAATGAAAAGAAGTAACTTGTAACAATAATGACATTACAAATCATTATTATTTATTTACCAATGCTGATTTTGACAGATTGTATCGAATCATATTGTATGATAATAACGTAAATGGATGTTAGAAAAGACTTTGCTGCAAGTTTATTTATTCTCTTATTTATCAGCTGAATTGAAAAATTCTTTTTTCATTATTTTTTCCCTCTTCCTTTCTCTCTGTTTCTTTGTGTGAGTTGAAAGCATTGCCTTTATATGCGAAGCGTTGCCGTTGTACGCGAAATACGCTTGTCATGTATTTGACGCTATTGATTATCCGTCGCGGATCACTACATCGGGTATAAGTTATCATGGCCGTTATGGCGTATATTTCCGTTGGATGCACCGCGCTAACTCACTTTTTCACCGCGATACGCGCACATAATACGCGTTCACTTCGCACCTCTACGCTTTTCGCGATATTTTTTTTTACAGCCTGACATTGATATTTACTGTCGGACGCGTCATTTATTTATGATTATTGTTCCATAACCTCGCCGGTCCGTCGCGTTCGAAAAAATGAATTGCCGTAGTTTAAACATCAGTGGATTTTTATCGTCACGTGAGGAAGAACACAGGAGGTAAACTCGCTGGAATAATTTACACAACGCGTGATTACGATCTCTGCGCGAAAATCGCGATGACACGTCCTATAAATTCCAGCGTAACGATAACGTAAACTGGAACGGTTCATAAATGTTAAATTATAATCTATTCTTGCAACTATAACAAACGAGAGAAATTATATTCTCTGCAATGCAATTCATTTAATTTCTAATATTCGTTTAATTCAATCTAATATTCATTTAATTTCTAAGATTCGTTCGAATTAAAACCGAAGTTGCATATTTAATTGGAAAATTTCTTTACGACAAAAAATCTTTATTTATGATTAAATATTTAACTCAAGAGAACGGTACTGTTGATTATTCAATATATCCTACAACTAATTAATGGTATAAAGAAATGGCCATTCTCTAATTGAAACCATCGTGTGCTTGTGTATTAGATCAAACGGAACAAAAATTTCTCTGCTATTTTCCTAACTTTTTTCCTCTATCTTCTTTCTAATAACTTTGTAGATTTTTAATTATTAATTAAAGAAAATTGAGGGATGATCACTCGCAATAATATGTTAATGTTCTCTAATTAATAATTTAAAATCTACAAGGTTATTAGAAAGAAGATAGAGGACTTTTTTGTTCAGTTTGACCTAATAGACAAGCACACGACGGCAGATGTCGCCACTGTAGTTCATTCATATTTCGCGTGATCACTCACAAATCTTTTTTAATTAATATTAATATAATATATATATATTAATATTGCAAATATCGCAAAACGGTACAGGACTTTTGTATTCACCTTAATTCATACTATGCTTTCATGAAAGCTTCGGAGGTTATTCTGGAATATCCTATATATTTAGACCTTTTTCTTTACTCAATTCGAGAATTTTTGTACGGAGACTTCTATGTAATCTATAATTCTTTTTGAGCGCCCACGCGATCCCAGTATTATAGAAGTTTTAATTGTGGTTTGAAGGAAAGCAGAAGAATAAAATCTTCATTTCCAGATATCCACTTGGTAACGTTCCTCAACTGACACTTTAGCAATCTTAAATCAGAATTGAGCAAGGATTTTTCTGATTCTTGAAGCATGTACTCACGCATAATGCAACGACTTGTCGTGATCCTTTATTCTTACGTACGTCACCGTTTTTTCCCTTTCAGCTGACTCACTGAGTCTTCTCGAGACTCTCCTTTATTTATGACTATTATCGCACTAGTCTGATCTAGATCCACTCCTGCGAAAATGATGACCCCGTGAATATCAATGCGGATCGCACGTACATCGTACGTTTTCATCATCGTGATCGTTATAATGCAGCGAACTATGTACCGAGTGCTCTCTCTCTCTCTCTCTCTCTCTCTCTCTCTCTCTCTCTC
>NW_022639529.1:489745-493054 GCF_010583005.1 Odontomachus brunneus | reverse complement strand
CTCTCTCTCTCTCTCTCTCTCTCTCTCTCTCTCTCTCTCTCTCTCTCTCTCTCTCTGCGGCGGATCGACGCGTTTGTACTCATTATGTCTGGCGAACGATTCTTTACGGCTGCTATAACGCCGTCGTGACTTCCACGTTTTAGTGCGAGAGTGCGTTGTTTATCGAATGCCTCGTGTCCCAACGTTTTACGAGCGGTCGAACGCGAAACAGCGACGTGCTTCCGCCTACACGCGCTCAACCTAGGTCGGTAACGTTCGCATGTCGCGCGCGAATGTTGCCACGCGCAATTAAGTGCGGAAAGAGTCCAAGTATATCCGCTTAAAGTGGTAATAAACGACCGCGTACGTGGCCGTCGACGCGGTTTACGAGTCCTCGTACATACTAAGCGTCTTTATCGATGGCTAAGTGACGCTGTTGGCACACTGTGATACTTTCGGGCACACGGATGGATGGATGCGGGATCGCCTCGCTTAGATTGATCGCGCGAGCACTAAGAAGCTACCGCGAATAAACTCGTACAAGTAGCGCCAATCGGCAGAATTTGTCCTTTTTTTATGACATACAATTTTTTAAGAGCGATAGCTTTATAAATTTTTATTACTTGCACATGGACTCTGTATCTCTGCTGTGTCAAGAGAGAGTCAAAATAAGATCGCTCATTTAAATGTTCTAAATAATACACAGAATGGAGCGTAATGTGTGGTACAACTAAACGAGAGACCTGTAAACATCAAGTAACAGGACCATTACGTCAATGTTATAATTTCCCACTCAGCAATATAAGTGCATTATAACACATGTTGTACACAGTTATGTTGCTGAATGAGAAATTATAACAATGGTGTAATGTTATTGTTAGTTGATGTTTATTGAGAGTTGTCATCTAATAAGTACAAAAATTTGAGTAATGTTTTTTCATATGAGAGTTCGTTTTTGAAAAAATTGATTTTGAAAATTCGTTAAATACGCACACGACTAAACACGATTTGCCTAACGTGTCATTGCATTATTGATTATTTCTACTCATGTTATAATGTTTGCAAACGTTGAAAGTAATATAATACAGTTGCTGCAATATATTTGTGCACATTATTTTTGAAAATATTCCCACCTTTGCCGCAAGAACTCTACTTGACGAATTGAAGAAGTAGAAACGAGTTTCTAATGTGTGTCCATTTAGCTTATCAGTTTTGCAACTGAAATGAAAAATTATTCTAGAATTTAGGAACAAAATTTTATTTCATATTCTTAAGGCTCCTAATCAGTCAGAACAACAACGCGTTGACAACTTCGTATTGACGGTGGCGATATGATTATAAACGGCAAAATGACAAACTATTCAACGAGAAAATAGATCAGTTCGTTTCCGAAAAGCTTCTGCACTAGTGCAGACTATTGCAATAAGTTAGAGTGAAAGAAAATATATTTGTCTCTGTCTAACTTATTGCACTAGTGCAAAAGTTCATCGAAAACGAACAGATGATGTAAACAGACAACCAATTTTTTTGCAAATCACAGCGGTATTATAAAATGCAATGCGACACATATATTACGTATGACACAATTGTGGAATTGTGAAAATATTCTGAACACTGCATATTATGATATTTAAGATCACTCTGAAGACTCTAAAATCATGCCTAACTAATGATTTTTTGTGAGTAAATAAATTGTTTTATTAAAAATCTGTTGAATGAACTTTATTATACATATGTTAAAGTATACAAGCAAAACAATTTTTCTTTTTTTTTTTTATGCACAAAATGGCGGTGTAAGGATTGCACTGCAAAACTATTTTTCATTCTTTGTGCAAAACGGTGTACAAGATTCCGGAAAAATGACTGACCCTGACTGAGAACAAAATTTAAAAAATTATTTATTATTATCTACATACCAAAGATTCTCTCTTGAAGTAGGGGCTTTGCAAAATATTGAAACTTCTTTTTGCAATTTTTTGTACGAAATTTTCTCGGCCAAAATGATAAATTTTGTAAAAATGTTCACTATTTTTTAAAAAATAAATATTTTGCAAAACCCCAACGTACTTCAAGAGTCTTTGGCATGTAGATGATAATACATTTTTTAATTTGGCTCAACCATTTTTCTGGAATCTTGTACACAGAGAATGAAAATAGAGATATACTTTAACATATTTATAATAAAGTTCTTTCAACTGAAAGATTTTTAATAAAACAATTTATTTACTCACAAAAATCATCAAAGTTAGACATGATTTTAGGACCTTCAGAGTGGCATAAAGCCTTAATGCGTACAAGTAGTTTTTCAATCATATTCTGCATTGAGTCACACAGCTGATTTCTTGTCAAAAAACGAAGCGATTCGTCACATTTATTTTGTGTTTATATAAGAGTTATTTCGGCAAAAGAGGAGTGCCCTGAAGTATTTCGCAAGTGTATAGAACAGATTACAAGTGTCATCTTAATGATATATCTTTTTATTTAGCCGTAGTTGGCAGAAATTTTGGACATGGTTTTCCTCGCTTCTGACGTTTTCAATCTAATATGACCGCGATGACAGAAACTTTAATTTATTTTAAATGAAGAATTACCCGCTTTTCTCGGTTTTTTGTGCCACAAATTACGGCCCACTCTAAATGTATACACACAGCAAACCTTTCACTTGCAGAATGATATTTCACAGGTTCCAATTTAAAACAAAATACTTTCCGTCATAAAGGGTTTGCCCGAGCGCGAATGTCCTACCGATTCTGCCGGCGAGGGCTAACCCCTCGCAGCTTTTGTCTTGCGTGAAAGTGCGGGAACGTTAAAAGCACGCTTTGATATAATCCGCCCGCGCTATCGCTTTTATGAAACGCAATCGTCCTATCCGAAATTACGCGCGCGCGGATAATAAAAGCTTCTTCCGTGTATTCGTAGTAACCCGAGCTATGCGTGTATACGCCGGTGGCTTTCATATTTTGCGGATGTAGGATGCGAATGCGCTTTAATGACCGCTAAGTGTGATGCACAATGATGACACAACGATCGTCTAATGCCGCGACTCTCAATGTTCTTTCTCTCGCAGACATTCTTTCGCACCGAAGCCCTCCTAACGTTTTCACATCCTAAATTACTCGAAAATTCCCCAGCACTTGAAGAAATCGAAAAAATGATATATTTACAAGTATCACTGGACACCGTTAGAATGTGCGAATTAAAATATCGCGTGAGGGAACTCGCAAACTCGCCCCTCCATCCGCAACTCATCGGTTGGGAATCACTGGTCTAATGCTAGCCGCTGTCGCGCTAGTGATGGTTGTATCTTCCCCTCCCTCCCCCCCCCCCCCC
>NW_022639529.1:478424-489616 GCF_010583005.1 Odontomachus brunneus | reverse complement strand
CCCCTCCCCCCCCCCCCCCGCCGCATTCACGCGTACACGTAGGAATTGATTTATCCATTTCGGTTACCGTAACATATTCAAGTACGCACGTAATCACGTTTATTTGCGCGATACACTACAACGCAAAACCGCTAAACGCCATCGTGTACGTGACGTACGACCATGGATGGTATTAACCTCCTCTTCTCTCCGATGGCACGGCGCACGTTACACACGTGCATCGACGTAACGTAACGCAACATAATGTGTGCATTTTTCACACGGTCTCCCCATTAAATCGACCGGGTCGCCGCGGTTTAACCTTTCATCGTTACCGGAAAGAAATTCGACCTACGCGAGTGCCGCGGTGATCTTTGATTTCTAACACGCGTCGTAAAAGTGAAGCGCCTCGCGAGTGCGACGCACGTCATTTTTGCCCTCGGTGTTCCTGTTTTTTAATTAGTCGTTGGAATTTTCCGTCGGTGGAGTGTAATTTCGCTGACGCCGTGGCGTCGATCGTGCACGACGACGTGCTTGCGAGAGCATAGACTATTCAGAAGTAATTAAAAACTTAATTAAAAATAGAAGGTTAAAACTATAACGTCTTTCGATTATTAATCTCTGCTTAATCATTTCCCTTGTTATTTAATATATTCTCTACTAATATTTAATATCTCATAATTTGAGCAAATTTTTGCGCGACTTTTTCTCAAGGTGCGCGTTTATTATAACAATTCTTTCCACCTTTCCGAGACTTTTAGAAAAACGCGTCTATTTAGAGAGAATTGCTGCTACTTTTTCAAAAGGGTCAACTCACCAATTGTCATGAAGTTCAGTGAAATAGTCCCAAGTAAGCGTATGTGAAAGGTTAATGACGCAATTAAAGATTAAATGAACTCATCTTATCTAGACGACGTTAAAGTAATGACCTTATTTTCAAAAGCTTACACATTACAGACGTGGAATGATCCTATTCTCGAGATATGTTATAAAAGTTGACGCCGTGGGTATACGACGCTATGAATATAGAGTGTCTCACATCAACAGCCAGATATTGAAGTGGTAGATAATATAACTCAAACCAAGGTGAAAGGTCTTGTGTCATTTCTTAATATAAGCGGTAGTTAACGAGTTATTAATTAATTTAGATTAATGCTTAGCACGCCCTAATTGGCTGAGGTAGTCACGTCGGAAAATATGATATCCTGCCTCTTAGACTAGCATCGCTATTCTGCGATTGATGTAGAGAGGAGCTCACTATAATCAAAATATCAAATTACATTAAGTGCTCCTCTCCTCACTAATCAGAATAGCGAAGTTAATCTAGAAGACGGGAGTTCGCATTTTTTCGGTACGTGTTCTGCCACACGTCGAAAAAATATCTCATATCCTGCCTCTTAGACTAGCATCACTATTCTGATTAGCGGAGAGAAGAGCTTATTATAATCAGAATATCAAATCATACTTAGTGAACTCCTCCCCTTACTAATAAGAATAGCGAAGTTAGTCTAGGAGGCGGGAGTTCGCGTTTTTTCGGTGTGTGCTCTTAATTAGGATGCACTAAGCCTCAAACTTAATCAGTTAATAGCTCGTTAACTAACATTCATATTAAAAAATGATGGCAAATAATATTTCGTATTAGCTTGATATTATCCTGCCATTTCAATATTTGATATAGGACATCCTTATCTTGAATTAAATGAAAATCAAATATATGATGACTCTAAAATCTAAGTAGATACGAAGATCGAAGAATATGGCCGTTAAGAGCCTATTACGTTATTGGTGCGGTTAATAATATTACTTTATGGGAGGATCTCATTATTTTTACACAAGTCAAACGTACGCACTTATTTTGCGTTCAAACGTATTTTGCGGTGAAACTATACCTTTCTTGTGGAAACTATCCTCCTGTAACTATCCTCCTGGAAATTCCCACTTGTAACGATGTTAAATTTCTCTTTACCTGTTCCAATTAGATGTTAATTGACTTTATGTGATTAGATGTTAATTGACTTTATTAATTAATTTCCTTTATATGTTGCGAAAAATACTTTTTCAGCCAGGAGTCGAACCTTTCCATTTGCCGGGCAAAACACTGTATCAATTTAGTTACTGAGATTTCGACAGCATTCCTCGCAACAACATCACTTATAAGTCAGAAATATGTAAACATTAAACGCTTTCTTCTATCAAGCGTTAGTACCAACAAATCAAATATATAACCACTCCAAAATCTAAACAGATATGAAGATTGAAAAATACGATCATTAAGGCTCCTGGCTTCTCGCATTGTTTACCTTTTTTTAATGACGTCAGAAGCGAGAAAATACATGCTAAAAATTCTTGCAAAGTACGTTAAAATAAAAATATATCCATAAAGTAACACTTGCAATTGATTAAACAAAGGAAGGTATGACTTTTAGGCGATTTTGGGACCGCTAAATGAACACGCAAATTTCCTATTTTTTCCTTCGTATTTTTTTCCGTAGAATTAAAAAATCGATCTTAAAATTACGCCAAGTAAAGGGAAAAATAGTTATAGACATTTAAACGTTGATTTTTCCTGAAAATCATGCATTTTCCAACACTGTCATCTTAAATACCTTTGACCTTTTTAGAGCTGCTAAAATAAAATTAAAAAGTAGAAAAAATAAAAAAAAAGAAAAAGAAAAAGTACAAAAAAATATTTAAAAAAAAGAAAAAATGATGGGACCGACTCTCCCTCACGTCCATGTTCGTAGTCCTGCTTCAGATAGAGAAGGGAGATATTTTATTTGTGTGTAATACCGCTAACTGAATGTAAATGGTATCGGTGGGTAAAAGTAAAAGTTGATAAAAGCAAATCAGGTGCTCAAGATTCGTTAGAATTCACTTGGTTCACAATCATCAGTGGGCTGGTAAAGTTTTTGTGATATAATTTTATGACATTGAATTTCAAAAAGTAAAAGAATAAATAAAACATCAGAATTTTTCACTTACTAATGCCTTTATAATCCTGAAAATGCTGGATTACAAAATCACGTATTTTGAACGTTAATATTTTTTTAATTGACTGCTGCTTTTTCTCTGCTACTTAGAGTATATTCTCATTATATCATTATCAAGTTTTGGGAAAATAAGTCTCTTATGTAACGTGAGATTTAGCACCTCTAAAAAAGTCAAAGATATTTAAGATGACAGTGCTGGAAAATGCATGATTTTCAGGGAAAATCAACGTTTAAATGTCTAACTATTTTTCCCTTTACTTGGCGTAATTTTAAAGTCAATTTTTTAATTCTACGGGAAAAAATACGAAGGAAAAAATAGGAAATTTGCGTTCACCTAGCGGTCCCCAAATCGCCTAAAAGTCATATCTTTCTTTGTAAGATATTCCCTGCACTTTCTTTTTGCTCTAACAATCAATAATTTGTCGTAACGTGACATACAATTCATCTTCTTAACTTATTTCTTCGTCTATTTCTATTCAGGTTAATTCACAATAAATTATTTTGCAAGAATTTTAGCATGCATTTTCTCGCTTCTGGTGTCATTAAAAAGAGATAGACAATGCTAGGAGCCTTCAGAGCCTATCGCGGTTATTGGTGCGACTAATAATATTATTTTACGAGAGTATCTCGCTGTTTGGTACGAGTCAAACGCACGCGCTAAATTATTTTTCGTTCAAATGTACGGTAGAACTGTATTTTTTTTGTGCAAACTATCTTTAAATTCCCAGTTGTTAGATTTCTCCTTCCCATTCTAATTAGATGTTAATTGACTTTATTAATTAATTCTCTTTATATATTAGTAAAAATCGTTTTTTAATTATAGATCAGATTAGGTTAGATTAATTGTTTTACGATATGGAAGACACACTGTCGGTTAAAAGCGTTAAATGTCTGTTAATTTTTAATGGCACCAAGAAACTATCAAATATGTTCATTTGGGAGTATTTGGGAGTATTTTACCGAATGTCGTAAGAATGGCAGCGTGGAGTTTTCCGGCACTGCATCCAGAATTGCGAAGAGAAGTCCAATAATTGCGTTATTGGAGGTATTCAGAAGAGTAATTAATTTAAAGATCATTTTTACGCAGATTTAAAGATCACATATTCACAAACATAAATAGCTTTGCACCAATATAATCTCGACAGGAATAATGAGAACCGATTCGATATTCGAAATAGAAAACCTTAGTAAGAAAATGGTATGAGATTTGAAACCAAATAAACTGTAATTACGAAACGTGTACACTTTACTCTACATTAAACCTAACCTAACCTAACATAATTTCCTATGTAGCTGATTTGAATAAAGCGGTCCACGCTTTGTTCCGCCAGCTTGTTTGTCATTGGTCACGTGATTTCAATGTTTCATAGAGGCTAAAGCCGATAGATTCCGAGAGACATACACAAGAAACATAAACCGAAATAGGGCCGAAATAGAATCTAAACGTTGAGATTACGAACATATAGTGCGATAGCTATTATTGCCTATTAATTTACGTTTTCGTAACACGCTTGGCAAATCGCGTTAGCTGAGAGGCGTCTCGCTCAATTGGTCTCGCACTCGGATCGCTTGCATTGCACTTTATCTCGTTCGTCGCGTGTTTCGCGCCGTCTGTCAAATATTTAGATTCGGTTTGCGCACTTCTTCGTCGGAAGTTGAAGTCTTCGCCCGACGTTTCCCGCAGCCACCGAGTCTCCCGTTCCCTCTTTTGTCGCGTATCCCGCCGCCAGTCAACATCCGTCAGGAATGACGCCGGCAAGTGTCGGCTCTGAATTTAGCTTAACGCCGCACTTCCCCTTGACTCCTTGTCTGTCAAAATACACCTTTGCTCACGCGCGCGTCCTTTGTCCTTTCGGCGATTACCGTAAACCACAGTAGCATTCGGTCTCGCCTCTTAGGTTTTACGGCTGGCGCATTTGTTGTCTGCCGGAAGTTTGTATTTCGACGGTTTACGAGCGCCGCACGAGGTAGCTGCGTATAAACGACACCCACGCGTTACGTAGCCGATCGCTCGGCTCCCCATCGTCGGCTCCCCGTTCTCCATCTCGTCAGTCGCGTCCGTTGCCTCCGTGTGTATGTGTGTGTGTGTGTGTGTCAGCCAAAGGGCACATGTGAAAATTGATAATTACTGCTCCCAGTCTTTGCAAAGCTGCCTAATTGATGTCGCCGGACGTCGTTAGTCGTTAGTCGAGTCACACTCGCTTTTGTTTAAGTTTCACCTGTTCGAATTTATTTACGTGGTATATGTTAAAGGCGATGATAATAGTGTTCTGCGTAATAAAACAACTACGTTGTCACCATTAATGTGCACGATACTTTTAGATGGTAAAATAATAGATGATACGTTTAAAATGGATATAGAGTAAGTGAACCTATTTTGGAACAACAGCTATTTCGAAACGCTTTAATTTTTTTCCTGTATTAGCCGTCAAATAATATTAACTTTTCATGTTGGTAACAAAGAACATGTTCTTGAAAATTTAATATTATTTGACGGCTAATACAGGAAAAAAATTAAAGTCTTTCAAAATAGATGGTTTTATATTTTAACGTATATCACGTAAATAAATCCGAACAGGTAAAACTTAAACAAAAGCGAGCTGCGTCTCGCTCAATTGGTCTCTTTAATCTTTTTCCTGTATTAGCCGTCAAATAATATCAAATTTTCATGTTAGTAAAAGGAAATGTTCTTTGTTACTAACATGAAAATTTGATATTATTTGACGGCTAATACAGGAAAAAAATTAAAGTCTTTCGAAATAGGTGCTGTTCCGAAATAGGTTCTTCGCTTACACTATATGCATTTTAAACGTATCATCTATTATTTTACCATCTAAAAGTATCATGTACATTAACGTACGTGACGTTAGTTGTTTTATTACGCAGAACACTATTATTATCGCCTTTAACGTATACCACATAAATAAACCTAATCTAATCTAAACTACATCAAATCCAAATATAAATGAAAGTTAAGCCCACATAGAGATAAAAGTTAATAAATAAAGGTCAAAGGTACAACGCACGACACACACACACACACACACAGAAGGATAATGATATGCTCATCGCTTTTAAAATCGCCCGGCTAATGTGCAACAACTTATCGACTGACTACAACCAACCGAGGTTCTTCACGGCTGATCAACTACTGTAACTAACTGCCCGCGCTTCGCTCTCATCATTATGTGCAATAAAAGTGTCACCCCATTGGCTGATTTTTCCCACGCGTCGGGGAAGCGATTAATAGCTACACGTTTTTTATCTCTCACACCTGTTCTTACAAGCGCCAGCTCGACACTCGAGCACTTCCGCTTTTTAGACTTCAATTGTGTCCGTTGAAACTTTAAGGAGTTTATTCATTTAAATCAAACGCTTCAAATTATATAAAAATTTAACGTAACGTTTGTCACAATAAAATTACATTCGTAGTGAAAGTTTTATGCAATTTGTCTGCACCATTCATGAGAAATGAAAATATCGCAATTTTGCACGTAACCTTATGGTAAAAGCAATATAAATAACTATCATTTCACTACATCACACTTCCTAATATGTAATACCGTTCAAATAAAAGACTTACCGTTATAAATGTTATATTTTAAGAATCTGCTATTCTCTAACAAGTTACAGAATTAAGGAAGCAAGATTTTTAAATATATCAAAATGGCTTTGAAATCCCTGCTTACTTGATTCTGAGATTTGTTAAAGAACAATAGAAATAATCGGTTTCGCCAACTAATCCCGGTGTCCCTTATAAAACAATAATATTCGCTAAATCGTTTTTGTGTAATAGTCGTTTGTAGGAAAAAGCAACTGCTACTTTATGTTTTAAACATGGTAAGATAATATTATGAAATTTGTATTTTATGTTTTAAACGTAGCAAGATAATATTGTGAAATTCATTTAGATAAATGACATTTATTACTTGATGGTGAAGTAAATATATAAAAGCGTAAATTCGATAAAAATAATATGTTTATGAGTAGCTCCCTTGATATGTGCCACTGAAAATGCGTCTCTTAGATGTCCTGAAAATCTGAGGAATATCTGGTGAATAAATTCTTTAACCACTTGACTGGCACGCGCGCCAAAAGTCACGCGCTTTACGCGAGAAGGAACTTATTTCTACGCTGGAAATATATTTTTGAATTTAAAAGGTTACTAATCTTATGTTTCCGACATCGAGGAATCCGAATTTTATGTCAACATTAAAGAATTTTTAATCCCCAATGCACTATCGTCTGTTTAATACGCACGGAAAATTCTTTCTTTTACATTGATATGAAAACTAAGATTATACTTTCATAATATTGTTTGTTAAGTCCAATGGAATTGTAATAAATATTTTTAAAACATATAAACGTGGATAACCTTCGTGCATTTAAATATAAAAAGCAAAAACCAAAAAATATAAAATAAAAAATAAAAAAAATACAAAAACCAAAAAAAAATAAAAACAAAATGAAGTGTAAAATCTTATCTCTGCAGCCTCCTCGTGGCATACTCCAGGGTAGTGATTCACATCATTTGCACCGACAAATGCGCGAAGGTTAACTACGTTTATATGTTTTGAAAATGTTTATTACAATTCCATTTGACTTGACAAATAATATTATGAAAGTATAATCTTAGTTCTCAAATCAGTATAAAAGAAAGAATTTTCTGTGCGTATTAAACAGATAGTGCGTCGAGGATTAAAAATTCTTTAATTTTGACATAAAATTCAGATTCCTTGATGTCAAAAACAGATTAGTAATCTTTTAAATTCAATAATATATTTTCAGCGTAAAAGTAAGGCGAGTTCCTTCTCACGTAAAGCGTGCGAATTTTGGCGCGCGTGCCTGTCAAGTAGTTAAAAGCAGGACGGACTATAAAGATTTCTCATAAAAGCATTTTCCTTTTTCCGACTAAAGTATGGAAAGGAACACCTTATCGTGATATTTCTAATCAGAAGACTCGTTTACAGAGTCATAGAATTTTTAGGAAAATAGTCAAAATAAAAATTAAAGAATTTATTTGAATGAATATTGCACAAAAAGTGCAGTACAAGTCCATATTTTAATTCATTGCAAATTTTGGAGAATATAATTACAAAATCTATCTTTGCACTATATTTTACACATTAAGGAAGACTTTAAAAATAGTCGGGTGAGCAAATATAACATCTGAGGAGCAAAAAATTGCAGATCCCACGAAAAGTTTAGCTGTACTAACTTCCAACTGTAGCGTCCGCGCGAACGATATATTAGTATTCGCGTGTGTATAAACATAGAATTATGTACACACGATGGTCTTTCGCGCACTCACCGCACGAGGCATTCAAAATCAATCTTTTACTTGTTCTTAACTCTTATCGGCTTTTAACATTACGGACATTTTTTGTATACCTATTTTTACGGACACCCCTCAAATTGACGGGTGAACAAAAACCCGCATTTTCTTAAAAAAATTGATCTATTTAATTTAGAAACAACTTAATTATATATCTAATATTAACTTGCTTATAAATTTAGTTATGTAATATTACATAATTATATATAATATTAATAATATTAATAATATTAATAACATTAATAATATTACATATAATATTACGATTATATTAACATAACATTATATAATATTATATGATATTAACATACGATAAGCTGAAAACTTATGTCGTATGGTCCTCTTCAGATTCCATTGTCTCGATTGATTTAAGATATTAGGTTCGAAGTGTGATTATATCTCTGTCACATTATAATTTTTATTTAGGAACAACTTTTTAATTACGTTTATATTTATTACTGGAGTAAAAATTTCATGAATAAAGCAATTTACTAGGATTAACACTTAGATTTACGGGACCTGTCAATTTGACGGGTATCCGGAGAAATAGTAGAGACATACGGAATTCCAAAATTAGAAGCCTGAGGAGAAAATGAATTTGGATATATATTCGTCTCATTCCGTTAATAAAAGTCAACAAAAATTGCTAGAAAATAATAATAATAGTTTCTGTAATTTTGCTCGTGAATTCCGAAGAATCCGTAAAACCCATCAAATTGATGAGTCCTATAAATCTAATGTTAAGGAGATTGTAAGGCAAAATGAATTTGTGGAGAATTCATTGAAATTTACATTACATATAAATTGAAATGTTATCTAACTGCTTGTGCAATTAAAAAAAGATTTATCATCTAAGAGTTGAGATATTTAAAAATAAAACTGATATTTTTTATGTGTTCCCCTTAGTGTTGAGATATTACTTTTGATTTCTCTTCTTAATTTTTTATAAATTAAAATTAGGGTATTCATAAACAACTATGATATTAAAGACTAATATACAAAATATTAACATAATTAATATAAATATAATTTAACTTAATATAAATATTAATATAATTAATATAAATATACATGATATTAAAGACATTATACACAAATTTTAGAATCATTAGCCGTTTTTATTTAGAAAATATAGCGATGGAAAGTTGATAATTTACAGTAATATTTGAGATACTTACATATATATACATATTTAAATATATATGTATACATATTTATATAACTCTTTATATTATCTGTGCATCTTTATTAAACTAACTGATGCACAAATAAAAAGTTATTAACAGTTATTAAAAGTTACTAAGATTAAAGAGTTATAGAACCCTGACAGGAGTAAAAATTAGTTAAAATTCGAAAATTGAAAAAAGTTTTAAATTAATAGGAATATGAATTTTTGGCATGTCTATTAAGTACTTTTAACAATATTTTGATATAAAAAAATTAAAAAAGGATTTATAAAACTTTAAACACGTTATTCTCGAAAAATAGCATTTTTTTTTAACTGTAACCATAATAAATTGAGAACGATTTATTTAATTAACTTAATATTTGACACACAAATACATACAAATGTTTATTGTAATTGTCTGCATCGGTTCACGGGAGCTTTCCGCAAATTTTAAAACCATTGATTTATTTATTTTACAAGCTCGATTGTTTTGAGTGGGACAATTGAATTTGATCCTTTAAAATTCCCATTTTACAGGATATTGTTTTCTTGTTTCAAAATCCATTCCATAGAATGATAACCATAACTTCAAACAAAAAAACGTATTGATGTATTGAATTTATTGAAAAATATATTGAATATATTGATTTCACAGATTACTCCCGTGTTGAGGCCAGAATAGTTATTGTTAAAACATAATTCTTTTACACAACAAAATTGAAATGATGTTAACATTTACAATAAATGTAATTTTTTTATACAACATTACACGCTTTGGTTCGTCGATCTTTTTTCATTAATATTTCGAAATTTTATATGATTTTTTGTAAAATACGGAACTTTCTACTCTATAATATTTTACCTGCACAGTGCGACTAGTATATCGCAAGTTGCCGGAAACCCTGTATATCCATCTCAACTTTGTCTCAAATTAACATTTATTACTTAAATGATCCCAAACAGAAAAATTTCCAAGAGAAACTAGTCTCTATATTTTTTCCATATAATAACGAAAAGATTTTGCTAGAGCAGCAGAAAATTTGCTGGGATAGTAAATTATTTTTCTCTGTGAAATATCGTATTTGAGAAAGATCTTCTTACATGCAAATTCATTCATTATTGAGATATTTGTAATTTTATTTTTAGTTACCATTTTTTCTTGTCTATTTTTTTATACAACATTATGCGTTCTGGTTTGCCAATCTTTTTTCATTAATACTTCGAAATTTTACGTAATTATTTGCAAAGTGGTACGGAACTTTATTTTTAGCTAGTAATTGGCCAAAAAACATTTGTCAGTATTTTTCGAGTTTTTATTAGACAGAAATTGCTGAGTATTTATTTTTATTGCTTAATTTCTGACCAATAACTGGCTAAGAAATAATGACCAGTATTTTCCTATCCCATTTTTGAACATTTTCTGCTTAATAAATCGTAGACGATAAAAATTAGCCTATTTTTATCGTCTACGATTTATTAAGCAGAAAATGTTCAAAAATGGGATAGGAAAATACTGGTCATTATTTCTTAGCCAGTTATTGGTCAGAAATTAAGCAATAAAAATAAATACTCAGCAATTTCTGTCTAATAAAAACTCGAAAAATACTGACAAATGTTTTTTGGCCAATTACTAACTAAAAATAAAGTTCCGTACCACTTTGCAAATAATTACGTAAAATTTCGAAGTATTAATGAAAAAAGATTGGCAAACCAGAACGCG
>NW_022639529.1:477964-478414 GCF_010583005.1 Odontomachus brunneus | reverse complement strand
AAGATCTTCTTACATGCAAATTCATTCATTATTGAGATATTTGTAATTTTATTTTTAGTTACCATTTTTTCTTGTCTATTTTTTTATACAACATTATGCGTTCTGGTTTGCCAATCTTTTTTCATTAATACTTCGAAATTTTACGTAATTATTTGCAAAGTGGTACGGAACTTTATTTTTAGCTAGTAATTGGCCAAAAAACATTTGTCAGTATTTTTCGAGTTTTTATTAGACAGAAATTGCTGAGTATTTATTTTTATTGCTTAATTTCTGACCAATAACTGGCTAAGAAATAATGACCAGTATTTTCCTATCCCATTTTTGAACATTTTCTGCTTAATAAATCGTAGACGATAAAAATTAGCCTATTTTTATCGTCTACGATTTATTAAGCAGAAAATGTTCAAAAATGGGATAGGAAAATACTGGTCATTATTTCTTAGCCAGTTA
>NW_022639529.1:477553-477954 GCF_010583005.1 Odontomachus brunneus | reverse complement strand
CAAAATAAGCGATTTTGTAATAGTTACAAAATTTTTGATAGGTTCAACCAACCGTCTGTAATAATAGATATTGAAACGACGTAATAGCTGCAAATGAATGAATTTTTCGATGTGCTGCAACAAAACATATTTATACTGGTAACAAAATAAAACTCGTACCTACTGAATTTTTTATTATACGAGATATAACGATTTCATAACAATTATCAAATATCTGTTCATAACTGTAATATATTTTATATTAAATATTTAACATTAAGTAATTATTACTAAATTATTTAATTGATGTTACTGTGAATGCAATTACGTCATACTCCCTATCTATTAAATATTTGGTAATTATTATTATAGTATTAGTTACTAAGGATTCAATGAATTTCTGTAACTAAATGCAGTTTGTT
>NW_022639529.1:466157-477543 GCF_010583005.1 Odontomachus brunneus | reverse complement strand
GTAATATATTTCATATTAAATATTTAACATTAAGTAACTATTACTAAATTATTTAATTGATGTTACTGTGAATGCAATTACGTCATACTCCCTATCTATTAAATATTTGGTAATTATTATCATATTTAGTATTAGTTACTAAGGATTCAATGAATTTCTGTAACTAAATGCAGTTTGTTATAGTTACCAGTCTTTTCTCTCAGTGTAGTTGTAGTTTTGCTCCGATAGCCAATAAATTTATTAAGGATACATTATCTTGCATCAATAGCAAATTAACGTGGTGTTAGGACAAATATACTCAACAAATTTTTTCTATCCTGGCAACGAAACTATTTCTGCTCTGATAACGAATAATTTGTGAAATTAATTACGTCAACTAAATTTTTTTGATGTTACTACGAATATGCAATAGCGACGACGATTTTGCTAAAAGAGCAAAAGAGCAAAATTATTTTTTCCGTGTTTACAATCGAATATTTTAGAATCGAACAATGAAAATTATTTAATAGATTCGTTGCCAGGATAGAAAAAATTTGTTGAGTATATTTGTCCTAACACCACGTTAATTTACTATTGATGCAAGATAATGTATTCTTAATAAATTTATTGGCTATCGGAGCAAAACTGCAACTACACTGAGAGAAAAGACTGGTAACTATAACAAACTGCATTTAGTTACAGAAATTCATTGAATCCTTAGTAACTAATACTAAATATGATAATAATTACCAAATATTTAATAGATCGGGAATATTTAATGACGTAATTGCATTCACAGTAACATTAATTAAATAATTTAATAATAGTTACTTAATGTTAAATATTTAAAATTTTTGGTAGATTCAACCAACCATCTGTAATAATAGATATTGAAACAATGTAACAGCTGCAAATGAATGAATTTTTCGTTGTGCTGCAAAAAAACATACTTATACAGGTAACAAAATAGAACTCGTACCTACTGAATCTTTTATTACATGAGATATAACAATTTTATAACAATTATCAAATATCTGCTCATAACTGTAATATATTTCATATTAAATATTTAACATTAAGTAACTATTACTAAATTATTTAATTGATGTTACTGTGAATGCAATTATGTCATATTCCCGATCTATTAAATATTTGGTAATTATTATAATATTTAGTATTAGTTGCTAAGGACCCAACGAATTTCTATAACTAAATGCAGTTTGTTATAGTTACCAGTCTTTTCTCTCAGTGCAGTAGCCAGTAGAATTCCTAGCCAGTTGCTGGCTAGAAAGAGGCCGCTTCTTTTACTCGAGATTGAATAAATGTGTAGAAACATAATTTTGTTTGATAAATAGTAAATTTGTGAGTGGTACGCTTCGTGCACAATTGAAAATATAACATTAAATCATACAATCTCCTCGACATTTGTACGATTTCTCCAATTCTAAGTCATAATATTTACAAAGATTTCTATCATTTACAATTTTTCATTTATCACTTACAATTTTCCAATGAAATGCTTACCATTCACAATTTCATTATTCGCAAGTAAATAATTGTATTGTCGACCTGCGACTCGTATAAAGGCGTTCGGTGTCGTCTGTATCGTTAAATCCGACGCGGCGGAAAAACGAGATCGGCAAAAAAGCCCGTTCATTCGCATCTACCAGACAGGAACGCTGGACGAGCTTACACTCTCGTAGCGGCGCAGCATCGTGTCGATGTGTATCACCCGGGCCTCAGAAAACGCGCGAGCATTGATCTCGCCTACGTACGCGTTGTCTTCCCCCGAGAAATTTAGCGATCCACGTGGCGCGAGTTGCCCTGGCCCGCCTCGCTGGAAGTGATGGCAAACTGGAAAGACGAATGGCCGCGTGCACGGCTGCCTTTACCGCCCCTGCCCAACCATGGACGTACGTCTACGTAACATCCGGGATTTTTTAAATTTCCCAGGGGACAAGAAGGGCGGTAGAATCGCGATACATTGGGTGCCATAAAAACGTCCTTCCGGTATTGCCGTCGATTGAAGTATTGCTCTAACCATTGGACATAACGCCGCCCCGCGTGTCGCGAGAATGCCCGAACACTGCCGCCGCCGCCGCCACCATTCCATGTCTGTCGGATATATCGCGGACTTTTGACTACGGGAAGAAACGTAAAACGAGCCGTAATACGCGGTAATAAAGCACAGCCGACCTGTTTTATGTCGGCCTCTACTTACAAGTATTGTGTAAAAGCGCGACGAGTCTCACGCTCGCGGGCGAGAAGGAAGAGAGAGGAAAGAGTGCGGCGGCTTCCTACGTCTCTCTCTGTCTCTCTATCTCTGTCTTTGTCTGTCTGTCTCTCTCGCGCGCGCGCGCGCGTGTTATAAACATGCGTTCTTAGATTTACTCGAGACGCGAAGTAACGACGAGAAGCCGAAGGAGGGTTCTCGACGTTACGGAGTACTCCGACTGCTATCGAGTGGCTCTCTCGACTCGGCTTTTACATCGTGAGCAATTACGTAAGAAGTACCTGCTCGATTAACGTCTTCCGTCATCGTGTCGTCACGTTTCGTATTTGTTTCTATTTGTGTAGAGAAGGAGAGAATAAAAGAGAACGAGAGAGAAGTGACTCTTGGCGATGCGCTCTCGTTCGATTATCTCGTCCGAGTATTCGACATTGTTGGAAAATGCACAGACGGGAGTTGTTCTCTACGTTTTTATCCCAGTGAAACGAGGTACACCATCGCGTAATAGTCACAGCCAATGGACGGAGTTATTCAGTCCGATGCACTCATATACGAGACGTTTTGGTATTCCCTTTCGTTCGCGATGTGAATTCCTCTCTCGGGGAAAATTTCATCGCGCGATTTTCTCAGTAGCGCACTAACATCCAATTTAAATTATCTTTACAATGAATTGCCTTGGATTAAATTTCCTTTGCGCTACGTTTCGCTCAAAATTAAACAAAGATCAAAGTTTCATCTATTTGTACCTTCAAATTTTTTCATCGATAAGATATTTAATATTTCATCGTGTATTGAATGTCGGGCGCAATTCGCACATAATGTATAAAACTCGACAAATTGAATACAGAAGTTTTCTACCATTTTGCAATTAACCGCATAGATTTTTAACTGACTTAAAAAAGGATTCTCAACTTGTAGGTATATTTGTTTGTTTATAGCCGAATTATATTTACTCATAATTCAAGAAGCGTTACAGGTATTGAATAAAACATTTAATAATTTCTTTAATGTTTTTTATATGGTTGTTAAATTAATGTTATTGTCTAGGTGATCTGGAAATTAAATAATTCCATGACTTTCTTGAAAATCCGAGGACCTCTAAAAAAAACAAGGCAAAATCTTGTTAATTTAAAAAAAATACTAAGCAAAAAATTTTGAGCAATTTTAAAAATAAATTTTTAGTAAATATGATTTTTGTTAAAAAATCGTACACACATAGCTTAATTTTTTTAATAATCTCATAATCTATTAATTGAAGTTTCAAAGAAACTTCATACATTTTTCAACAATTTTTCAACAATTTTAGGTTAATGGAAAAATGCATCGCACGTGAGTCAAGCCTCTATTCATTATTAAGGCGCCAAAAATAGCTATTCAGTTTTAACTTTTTAGGCGATTTGTTGATTTTAGCGATCTTTTAGCAACGGATATCAAATTTTCAATCATCCTCTTCCGTCGATCAGTATGCAACTCATTGCTAGTTGCTCAAAGTCGCAAACTTCCTTGATCCATCATTACGTCTCGGTATAAGGCTCGATCTACAACAGATGGAATAAGGAGTAGGAGTAAGACAAAATGAAAATAATTTATTTCACTTACTCCCTTACTCCAGCTCCTCATTCCAGCTCTTAATTCATGCTTACTCCATGTAATGTAGACGGGCAAACTTTTATTGGAATAAGGGAGTAAACGAAATAAATTATTTCCATTTCGTCTTATTCCTACCCCTTGCTCTACTCCTTATTCTACCTATTGCAGATCGGGCCATAATTTATTTCGCTTACTTCCTTATTCCAGCTCCTCACACCTCTTACTACTTAATTCAGGCTTACTCCATGTGATGTAGACGGGCAAGCTTTTATTGGAGTAAGAGAGTAAGCGAAATAAATTATTTCCATTTCGTCTTACTCCTACTCCTACATTGAGAGAAAAATATAGTTGCTTTCGGCGTCAACTATACTTTCTTGCGATTTTAACCAGAAAAATAATTAGAAGAACCATTTTTCTAATAATACTTATTAAAACAATGGTTTTTTCTAACAATTTTTATACTTAAAATCACAAAAGAGTATAGTTGACGCCAAAGGCAACTATATTTTTCTCTCAGTGTACTCTTTGCTTTATCTATTGTAGATCGGGCCTAACACTTTGATTTTTCTTGCCTGGCTCTTTGTCTTCCGCTGCTTCGCACGTGAGAACCGTGCGGCGCGAAATCTGGAACATCTCGCACACGCGACTCGGAACGTCAAAGTTTCTATTGTAGAATTCTGCGGAGGTCGCGGTCGCGATTCCGTTAGGTGAGCGTGGAAGATTGCTACGTACGGCGCGCGTTCTCACAACCGTTCCGTGAAAAAATCGTCCGATCGCGCGCCACGCGGATACATAATAATCGTAACGTGGCGACAAAGCCCCGACACAATTTTGCTAAAAGAGCAAAATTATTTTTCTCCGTGTGGGCCAGCAAATTATTTTTCTCCGTGTAAGATTTATTGCTTATTATATAGACAGCAAAAAGATTTGCTAAGAGTACTAATCATTATTTGCTGGATATAATTTGCTGAATCTACAAATTGTTTTGCTATAAGAACCATGATGGACTTATATAAGCAGTTGCAGTTTTGCTTCAATAGCAAATAAATTTGCTAAGGATAGATTATTTTGCATCAATAGCAAATTGACGTGATTCTTAGAACACTCTACAAATAAACTCAATAAATTTTTTCTATCCTGGCAACGAAACTACTTCTGCTCTGATAACGAATAATTTGTAAAATTACTTAAGTCATCTAAATTTTTTGATGTCACTACAAATATGCAGTAGCAACGACAATTTTGTTAAAAGAGTAAAATTATTTTTCTCCGTGTGGGCCAGCAAATTATTTTTCTCCGTGTAAGATTTATTGCTTATTATATAGACACCAAAAAGATTTGCTAAGAGTACTAATCATTATTTGCTGGATATAATTTGCTGAATCTACAAATTGTTTTGCTATAAGAACCATGATGGATTTATATAAGCAGTTGCAGTTTTGCTTCAATAGCAAATAAATTTGCTAAGGATAGATTATTTTGCATCAATACAAATAAACGTGATTCTTAGGACAAATACATTCAACAATTTTTTTCTATTCTGGTAACAAAACTACTCTGATAATAAATAATTTGTAAAATTTGTTACGTCAACTAAATTTTTTTTATGTCATTACAAATATGCAGTAGCAACGACGATTTTGTTAAAAGAGTAAAATTATTTTTCTATGTGTAGGTCGTAATAAAATTAACTAATTATAGTCAATTATTCTTCTAATAGTCGACTGTGATTGGTCAATTTTATTACGACTTAAGACTTATTGCTTATTGTAGAAAGCCTGTAACCTTCTACTACCCGTCGTAACTCTGAAGTCACAATCCAGTTTCATTATTTATCTCCAATATGAATGCTATTCCTGTTTTGACCGATGTAACGTGAAAGTCACAATATGGCTGTTTTTCCTCGGCCCTCTTTAAAACAGATTTGAACTACTTTCATCAACAACCGTCCCTCGCGCCTCTTTGCGCGATCGTGCGCGGCCCAAAGTCTCGGGTATCACTCGCCAGTCACGCATTATTGCCGCGCATCGCGAAAGTGCATTGCGTCTGCGATACGCGATAACCCGTGTGTGAGTGTGTAGCGGTCGTACGCACGCACGCACGCTCGCGGCAAGTACGCGGAGTATATTCGCGCCGTAAGTAAGCCGCACCGTTGCTGCACGCTCGGCCATAATCGTTACGGGAACTGGCAACGAGATCCGCCGGAATTCTCCGCTTAGCGCCGCGGCTCCGCGGAAATAACGCGTGGAAAACGGCGGAACCGGCCGTTAAGAACACTTACGTAGTACACGAGCGAACGAGTGAGCTTCCTCAGTTTCCACGACTATGCGGGAAAGCGCATGGAGAAGCGGAAGGAAAGGGTCGTCGCGGCCTCTTTCATCAGCAGTCAGTTCGCAGTCTCATCTCGCGCTGCTGTGAGCAAGGCATTTTTTACCGGCGCGATTTTACGAGAATTCTCCTTTCGAAGCCACGGTTCGATTGGCGATCGAACACGCTTTTTATGTGCGCGCAGTGCGGCGCGGTGGCGGCGGTGAATGCAAAGTGCTTTTCGTTTCTATCGTGTCTCAATTCCCGATGCCCGTGGCGCGAGCAATAAAAATATGCGAATACGGAAAAACAATGCAGCAATGGCCGCCTATGCAGCGAATGCGGCCGCCGTCGCCGACCGCGAACGTACGTAACGCCGCGGTTAAATCCCGTAAATTCTTGTTACTATCGATTAATCTGGATGGTTTATCATGCCTAATATCGGGGAAAATATCGGATTTTCGCTTATCTTTTAAGCGCAGATTTATATTCGTACGCCAGCAAAACTCGCTCGCGTCTCGTAATTTGTGTGTGTGTGTGTTTTCCTCCTCCTTTCATTTTTCTTCTTTTTTCTTCTTTAATAGTTCCAACGTTACGATAGTTAATTTTCGATGTAAAAAGTATATATCTTGGTTTATTAAATTTCCGTTAAATGAAATTTACCTAAAGCAACTTTTGGAAAACGGACTTTTGTCTGTTTGTGTTCTTGAAATTTAATTTGCCGAGAGAGCTTGTAATTTGGAAAATTAAATGTCACAGTAATGAGATCGTTACGTTTCTCGTAGAGAAAAAACAGGGTCGGCGATGCGATTTGAAAAAGTTTATGTCGTCCGTGAGTGGTTCCCGTAATACGTAAGCTGCGTGTCGCGCGTTTCGACGATCGCCGAAGCAATATCGTTTAAAATACCACGATAAATATTCCGCAGCGCTGGAAATGTCAAGTGACTTTCCGCAAACGAATAATATACGTTTAATGATCAGATGCTTGAACGCATTTCGCAGGTCAACGTGCAAATTGTGTTCTCTAACGATAAAGATCGTTGGGGGCGCGGTGGTTTTAACCCCGTGTTAAAAATTTTCACCAATCCTGCGTATGTTCGACATTCGAAAATGCAGAATATAAGAGACAAAGGACGCTGGGTAAAATGGGCTGATTTTGAAAAGTGTAACGTACGTTATACATGTAATTTTATATTTTTTGAATCGTTGAATACGATAGTAGCATTTTTATCCATTTAATCTCATAGTCAGAAAGTAGTCCAAATCTGTCTTAAAGAGGGCCGAGAAAAAGCAGCCATATTGTGACTTTCATATCACATAGGTCAAAACAGGAACAACATTCATATTGGAGATAAATAATGAAACTGGATTGTGACTTCAGAGTTAAGAGGGGTAGTAGAGGGTTACAGGCTTTCTACAATAAGCAATAAGTCTTAAGTCGTAATAAAATTGACCAATCACAGTCGACTATTAGAAGAATAATTGACTATAATTAGTTAATTTTATTACGATCTACACATAGAAAAATAATTTTACTCTTTTAACAAAATCGTCGTTGCTATTGCATATTCGTAGTGATACAAAAAAAATTTAGTTGACGTAACAAATTTTACAAATTATTTATTATCAGAGTAGTTTTGTTACCAGAATAGAAAAAAATTTGTTGAATGTATTTGTCCTAAGAATCACGTTTATTTGCTGTTGATGCAAAATAATCTATCCTTAGCAAATTTATTTGCTATCGAAGCAAAACTGCAACTGCTTATATAAATCCATCATACTTCTTATAGCAAAACAATTTGTAGATTCAGCGAATTATATTCAGCAAATAATGATTAGTACTCTTAGCAAATCTTTTTGCTGTTTATATAATAAGCAATAAATCTTACACGGAGAAAAATAATTTTACTCTTTTAGCAAAATTGTCGTTGCTACTGCATATTTGTAGTGACATCAAAAAATTTAGTTGACGTAACTAATTTTACAAATTATTCGTTATCAGAGCAGAAGTAGTTTCGTTGCCAGGATAGAAAAAAATTTATTGAGTGTATTTGTAGAGTGTTCTAAGAATCACGTCAATTTGCTATTGATGCAAAATAATCTATCCTTAGCAAATTTATTTGCTATCGAAACAAAACTGCAATTGCTTATATAAATCCATCATGGTTCTTATAGCAAAACAATTTGTAGATTCAGCGAATTATATCCAGCAAATAATGATTAGTACTCTTAGCAAATCTTTTTACTATCCATATAATAACGAAAAGATTTTGCTAAACCAGCAGAAAACTTGCTGGGCCAGCAAATTATTTTTCTTCGTGTGGGTTTCGATATTTTAACTCCGCGATGGAATGGGTTAAATATCGAGTGAATGCATTATTGTCTCTATCACAAGACGGACTGAAGAGAAATATAAATTTTGCGTTATGTAAACGGGGGAAGGGAAAGACAGAGCGCAAAATGTGCGCTCGCGCATTGAATGAAATTTGGTCGCGTCACGGACTAAAACTGTCCGAATGAAATTAATATTTGACGCAATAAGCGAGCCGTAATGTGCATTTTGAGGTAATGTGAAGCGAATTGTAATCGCGCCGCGTCGTTACGTCGACGTATCGAATGGCGGAGGCGCATCGCGCCGCATCGTGTGCGTCGCATCCATGTATATATATTGAAATAAACTTCTCCGCATCGCGCAAACGATTTTTTAATATCCCGTGCGTGGACGCGCGGCGCAACGTTTGCCCGTTTCGTCATGGCAATCGATTTTGCGACGCACCGAATGGATTTTAAAATTGTTTATCAAAGCGGCCGAATGCAAACGTTATACGGGAACTAAAATCCGCGATTTCTGCACGGCGACGCGCGGATAGCAGATTTTCTATCTTGCCTTGCGTGAATGCTGGATGCTGCTGTTATAACGCAGCTTTATATTTTGCACAATTTTCTATTCATTTGTGTAGAATTACAAATGTTTGCGAAGAGTTAAAGCACAAATGTCAATGTGAGAATGGTGGGAGAGGGAAAATACTTTATATTATGTAAAAAATTTTTTAAAATTCTGATGCAAAATATTTTTGATTTTATATAACGTAGGGTACTCCGCCATTTATTGATATTTGTACTTTTGCTCTGTACAACACCATTTGCAATTCTATATCACCAAATGGAAAAACAGTGCAGAACACGGAAGCTGCATTATGTCGGTATCCAGCGCCCCTTTAAAGCTCCTGTTTCTTTGACGCAGTTGTCTTGATTTATGACGTCAGAAGCGAGAAAATACTAAAAATTCTCACAAAATACGCTGAACTAAAATATGTTTACAAACGGTATACAATAACATCTAATCAAAAATTCTGACAATTAATAAATATCCATAAAAATAACGTGGTAAAGACATAAAGAAAGATAAATTAAAAAAGTAAGATCATGTCACGTTAATTTTACAAAGAAAGTGCGGCCAAGTGCCTATAGGCTAGTGGCCCACTATATTCAGAACAAATTTTGTAGTTTCTAGTATGATAATTACGAATATTTGAGTCCAAAGGTGAAGGTGAGTTGCACAAGCAATTTCAGAAAGGCGAAGAATTGCTGAAAAAAAAAGAAGAGGGGAAGAGAAACATATCTTTTGGTTACTGTTGACATTTGTTTGGTTAGGTTTGGAGTCGGTTATTATAATTAGTAGACGCTTAACGCTGCTCTATTGTTGTTCATAGAGCTCGCAGACTGTTTTGACTTCGTGAACAAAGTTGGTAGTGTTAGCATTGATAACACAGTAGCAAGCTTCTCGAACGTACTCTATGGGTATAATTCCATTTTTCAACGAATTTTGCAAGAATTTTCTTGCTTCTGACATCTGACGTCATCGACGTCAAGTCGAGTCTGCGACGGAGAACTACGCACGCATGCACGTACACGTACACAGAAGAATACATACATTTAAATAAATGTTACTTCTTTCAAATATTCCACAAGTTCATACAAAATGTTTGACAATTAGAAGAATTTTGTATTCAGTTTGATGAGTTCTTCCTGCACACAACGGGTGTGTTAATCAAAGACATCTTGTATATTTGCAAATACATTGCAAATTCATCACACATAAACATTAAATGTATCCAAAATATTTTTAATCTCAGTAAGTTTAGCATTTCAATCGAGAATATTAAATTCAAATAAAAATTCTGGTTTGTTTTAGTTTATATCGAGTGAAATCAATTCTCTTCTCGATGAAGTTTTATAATATTCTTGTAAAAACAATAAATTCTTCTATTAAATACACGATAATGCGTTCTTTTAAATTTGTGATCAATATATTTTAAGACTATTATCAATGGGATACTTATTGAAAATGACCATTATTTAAAAGGAGAAGAAAGTAAATCTCGTGTAATCGTTTTTTTTAGCAGGACATTTTTTTTAAGATAACATTTTTTGCGTGCAGGAACTTTAATACGTATCGCGACGCATTGCGACGTAAATACCGAACAAAAGCGTAAAATACTACGATCACATGCTTAATTCCAAGCGCGAGGTGAGCATGAAATTAGATCTGGTTTAACGAATTTGTAAAAGCGCCGAAACTATCGTTGAAACTGCAAAAAGGGCGAATAAGAAGACCGCTCGCCCTTGCTTCTAGCATGCACGAATACGATCGAGAACTCGGTTCAGTGATCTCGGGCGCGCGCGGATTATATGTAAAAAAAGTATTGATATAATTTATCGCGCATACACATCACTTTTTATGCACATAATTAAGAAAGACGATGATCTCGCACAATGGCAGGACGTTTGCAACTTTCCAAATATTTATTCTCTCAACAACACTCGCGGACCGCGTGCAGATCGTGACTCGCTCCGTGTACGGTTTGAAGGGGCGGGCACGGTGATTGAACGGTCTCTCGGTACGGCTGGTAAAAAGCTACAAAATACAGCAGCCGAGTGACATGTTGATCGGGGGTTCGAGGCCGCGTTTTCACGTGCGCGCCGTTTTATTGGACGCGAAAAATTAGACGGTACGTCTAGTCCGGGCATTCCCAGCTCTCCGCCTCTCTGCCGTATGAAAACGGACTCCCGGCTCCGCGCGGGGAAGTAGGCAGTAGTGGGTAATTATTTTTTAAACGCGACGGGAGGGAGACGGGGGTCGGTTGTCCGAGGGGAGCCGGTCGGCCAGGATGGAAACCGAACGTTGCCAAGTGAACACGCTCGCTGTGTGTGTGTGTGCGCGCGCGCGCGCGCGTGTGTATGTTGTGTGTGTATGTGTGTGTGTGTGTGTGTGTGTGT
>NW_022639529.1:449385-465182 GCF_010583005.1 Odontomachus brunneus | reverse complement strand
ATTTTATGTGTGTGTGTGTGTGTGTGTGTGTGTGTGTGTGACACGTGACATACGCGACCCACACGCGCGGCGCAGCGTGTATCTGTCTGCCGTCAAGTAGTCGGAGACGTGCGCGTGCGCGCGAGCGCGCACAGCGCGAGAGAGCGCAGCTGGTTTGGAGCGGCGATAGCGAAAGAGCGCACGAAAGAAACGTTAATTACCGGCATTACCCGCTAGTCAGCCGTAAAATGTACCACGGCGGCGCGGCCGGCTCTCTAACGCTGCAAGGCGGACGGGGCGGGACGGGGAGAGCACGAAAACATAGAGTCCCCGCGCCGGACCGCGACGAAATAATACACTCGCCCTGCTCAATGAGGAATTAAGCGTAAACGAATTACGCACGGCGCACCGTCGCACGGTGGGGTCGTTGTGGGGGAAAATTGTCTCGTTTGCGTTACTCCCAACGCTCCTTTTCTCTCCTCCCTCCCCTGTCGTGCGCTCGAATTCTGAAAGAAAAAACAAAAGAGAAAGGAAAGAATAATTGAACTGGAGTTCTTCCCGGATGTAACAGCATAGTAATTATAATCATTTTTATTAAAAAGATAAAAATGAGCCAGAAATACGTGGGCCAAATAGTATATTTTCTAGAATTCTACAAGTAAAAAGTGAAACTATAGCAATTTGCAATGACAAATTTATCTTTAACAGAATTCGCAATTCCAGATGTTGTCCCTGGAAAAAGTATGACTGAATTGGATCTCAAAAGCGTCAGATGGATTCTAGTGGATTCTCACAAGGGAACACCGCGAACCCGAACTCTTTGATTTTGATACACTTTTGTGAGTATGTAGAGTAAATCAATACATGAATAACGGTATATTCCATTTGTATCGCTATTTACAGATATGATTTACACTCTCAAAGTAAAAAGGGCGATTCCACTTTTTCGTGTATTACTCTTAAATTAAAGGAGATAAAAAAACGTTTCGAGTAAAAATTTAATGGTAAGTTAAGTGCTGTAATTTGACATAGGCATAAATAAAAAAATATCTATAAAAAATATTTTTACAATAAAAAAGATATTTTTTAATTTATGCTTATATCAATATTTACAGCATTTAACTTACCATTAAATTTTTATTCGAAATGAAAATCGTCAATATATTGAAAGAATGAAGAAAACATAATCACGAGACAAAGGAATTATTTTGTATATAAGATAAAATTCCTTTTTATATTAAAATGATATTTTCTTTTTATGTAAATTATTAAAAAATTATACAAAAATACATCATTAATACAGTTAAAACAGCTAGATTAATTACAATTAAATTAATTTATTTGATAAAGACTTATCTAAATAATATGTTGAGGTTTATCTCATACCGCATTCTACATAACAATAATAAGTTTTCTTAATCATTTTTATAAAAGTTATTATATAACAGATTATATAACAGATAATTAAATAAAAAAGAAACTAGGAACTTACATTTTGTTATGCATCGAATAATAACTAGAGTTATTTGTGTCTATACACGATTTGAACAATTCTGCAGTCAGTAAGAATAAAGCACATCCGCTCGAGAGAGATAAAGACGCGGATCAACTAGTTCCGAGAAACAAGCACTTCTAAAAATGGTCTGGACATGAATGATCCTAATTAGCACTCGAAAGATTAATACGAAATTTGGGAACGTTTGAGAAAGTACCTGACTTCTCTAAATCAGTCCTTCCTGTTTTTAACTATAACTTCAATCTTAACAACTCAGAAAAAAATATTCTAAAAGAAACATTTTGTAATTTTGTTTTCACTGTTTCTCTCATGATAAATACATACAAACCACATAGTTAACCCCTTGAACCAACTCTTTAGACCCGGTCTGCCTTATATATTAATTTTGGTCTTAATTTCTGTATTGTCCAAGATTACGAAATCTTGTTTACATAATTATTTACACGTTATAATTGTTTACATAACCATTGTAGTGAAAATAATTAAAAGCACTTTTATGTTACGTAGAGAATGTGGTATGAGGTAAGCATTGACGCGCTCTTTAAGTAAGCTTGTACCGAATAAATTATGTTTTAATTGTATCAATAACATATCCTTCTACTATATATTTTTTTAATAATTTTTGCAATATTTTATTCGTGTAATTTCAAATGCGATCAAGCTACACGATGAGCGAGTTATATGCGACGACTTTCGAGCGTCTACAGGAGGCGCTAATCCGAGAGGATGTTGCCGCGAGTTCCGAATGGCGCTTTAACTAACATATGATAAGCATAAAGCGCCGTCTCGTTTAATAGCCGTTCTAATCTTCGTTAATCCGATTGCTGAATTCCGAGCGCGGTTGAACACCTTAATAACGGCGCGCGCGCCCTCTCAAGTTCCCCTATCCCTCTGCGCGCCTCCTGCCGCCGCCAATTCATAAGTGTTGGATGGATTATTATCAATTTAGCGGCGTAACTCGCACGAAGTTGGAGTCGCGCAATGACCGTAATAAAGGCGGCTTTAATAACGTCCTGTTTGCGCGCGCACGCTCGCGAAGCTCGACGACGCGCGATCTCATCGTCACTCGAAGCCTCCGCTTCGAGGGGAGACGAGAGTAATTCCGGTCGTTACTGTTTGACCAATTCTTGAGCGGAGGAGCTGAAGTAATAATGTGGAAGAAGCCGCGGTACGGACCGACCCGGGATTTCTTCCCATCCGCCGGTCGTTTTTCTTCCTCTTTCTCGAGGGAGCTCACGCAAGGCTAGCAGCAGGCAGGTGTGGCAAATCAGGGCGTACGCGTGAACGATGATCGATAATAGAGAGAAAATTACTTCAAATCACGATCGTTGAATAAAGAGCAAAGAGAGAGCTCCCAAATGCAGGGAGAATAGTTACGTTAGTCTAATTAACACTCTGTTTACAATTATTGCGGCGAAACGCGACAAAGACGGGACATGAAAAATGTAATCGTGATTACACGCGAGCACGTGAAAGCTTTGCGGTGGAATAAAAAAGGTACTTTTATGGGAGGAGGATTTTTTTGTGACGTTGAGTGATTAAAATAATCCTTTATGAAAACTCTGAATATAAAGTTTTTATTACGGAAAAAATCTTTTTATACTAATTCGCATGTTTTTAACGAGAGCTTAGCTACTGAAAGCGTGTATTGGAGAATCTGCCGGCGGTAGGAGGAAACGAGCCGACCATAAAGCGATATTAAATTGATACAGTGAATTATTTTTATTTGCCCGGCGGAACTTCGCCGCCGAATTAATTCAAATCTATGACCCCGCACTGTGTGTATTATAAAAGTTTCGGGGTGCAAAACTTTCCCTCTTCTCCTATCGCCGTCGCCGTTCGTCCTCGTCCTCGTCGTCGTCGCCATCGTCGTCGTCGTCTTGTACGTGCTCGTATATATGCAGAGTCTCATAAAACCGAGTAGTACTTTTTGTATTCATGTACGTGACTGCAACTTTCAGCGGGAGGGTCGAAAAACACGGGTTAAGTGTATTCAAGAATTCAGTGCCTCGCGAAGGAGGTTTCTTTTTGTTTTTCACTGCAGGCGTCAAAACGCGACCTTTTCGGAATCGACTGGGAGAACGAATTCGATTCGTTTGATCAGTTTCCCATTCGTCAATCTATTTCTTTTATATTTTAGAATTTTTTTTTGTTGTATACTCTTTTACCTTTTGACTTCTAGGAGAAACCGACTTTACCCAAAAATATGCCTTGTTTATATATTTTTTGTAAGAGAAACAGTGAAAACGAAGTTGCAAAACATTTCTTTCAGAAAATAAATACTTCTCTCTGACAAAATTTCATTAAAATCGAAATAACATTACAGTTAAAAGTAAACTCTTTTAAATACTAATTTAGGAGCAGTCAAATACATTTTCAAAAAAAAGCATCTCGAAATTTCTTATTAATATTCTTCTAGGAGAGAAGAATATTAATAAGAACTTTTACCTTTTGACTTCTAGGAGAAACCGACTTTACCCAAAAATATGCCTTGTTTATATATTTTTTGTAAGAGAAACAGTGAAAACGAAGTTGCAAAACATTTCTTTCAGAAAATAAATACTTCTCTCTGACAAAATTTCATTAAAATCGAAATAACATTACAGTTAAAAGTAAACTCTTTTAAATACTAATTTAGGAGCAGTCAAATACATTTTCAAAAAAAAGTATCTCGAAATTTCTTATTAATATTCCTCATCGTGAGTGAACAAATTTAAGTGTTATAAGATAATTAGAATGAAGTTTCCTGTAAGTGTATGACACTATTTCGGGTAATAAAAACAATATTCATTTATAAAATGATCGAAATCGAGCACAGACGGACGAGGTAAAGTTGGTCCCTATTTAAGGTTCCTGGGTGGTCACCGCGGCCATGTTGATTTGATAATGTCAGAAGCAAAGAAAATCATGCTCAAAATTTCTGCAAACCATGGTTAAATAAAAATTATATCAAATAACATTCAAATAACATTTGCAATCTATTCTGCATACTTGTGAAATACTCTGGAGCAGTTCTCTTTTGCCGAAATAACTCTTACATAATCACAAAATAAATGTGACAAATCGCTTTGTTTTGATAGGAAATCAACTGTGTGACTCAATGCCGGATATGACTGAAAAACTATTTGTACACATTAAGGCTCTGCTATCTCCGCATAGAAAGTCAGAGTTGACGGTAGCGCCTAGCAGTGTCGAGAACACGAAATAACCGTGTCAGTATAGCTGATTGGCTAATACTAGGTCAGGATCACGCTAGGCTTCGCTTGACATCTCGGAAAAATAATTGCGTTTTATCGCGTTATTTTGCAGTTTCTCCGTGAATTGTGTATATTATCGTGATCTTCACAGCTGTGAAATATGCAGCAAACTCAGTGATACTGGTGATACATTATGAGAATCAAAAAATTAAATGTGTTCATACAGGCTGGTATCTCAGCTGTCAAATCACCGTGACAGCCAAAAAATGTACCATTATTTCAGGAATTATTTTACGATGCTATGTGATATATCAGCCAGATATATACTGAGTTTGCTGCACTTTTCATAAGTTTTAGGATTAGGAAAATATTTAGTTCTAGGGAAAAATAAAAAATAAAACAATAAAACGTAATTATTTTTGGCATTTCTCGCTTCTGACGTCATCAATCCAATATGGTCGCTTCAGAAATAGCAGAGCCTTAAATATCACAATATGCAATGCCCGGAGCATTTTCATATTTCCACAAATGTGTCACACGTAATATCCCTGCTTAAAATATTTGATAGAAAATGATTTGATAAAATTGAAATAGAATTCCTATATTGATTTATACGACTTATCATGCACCGAAACCGTACAACATAGACTTTCTATATATTTTAATTGTATTTTATGATACATTCTTTTCAATCATCTTGAATATTGATGTTTGTATAATAAATTGATATTTCTGAATCATAGAATCATCTCTAAATATCGCATTATGTATTTATTGTTATTTTATAATAAACCTTATAATATTCCTTCATAATAATTCTACTTATAATGATGGACAGATAAAAATGAAAAGAATATCTATGTAGTTTAATCATATCTTATGATACTACTCTTTCCCATCATGTTGAATATGAAAGTTGGTGTAATCAGTTTATATTTATCAATCATAGACAATACATGGTATATAAATTCACTTACGAAATTTCGTAAATGAGATGTGAAATATACGAATCAAAATCACCATAAAATATAATAGACAATTTTTCTACCATTTTCTATCCAACATTTTAAGCAGGGATATGTCGCACTGCACTCAGTAATAACGCTGTAGTTCACAGAAAAAATTGGTTGTCATTTACATCATTAGGTCTGTTCGCTTTTGATGAACTTTTGCACTAGTGAATAAGTTAGAAAGAGACAAGTATACTTTTTTTTCGCTCTAACTTATTGCAACAGTTTGCACTAGTGTTTCTTGGGAAAACGAACAGACTTATTTTTTTACCTAATAGTTCATCACTTTGCTGTTTATTATGTCGTCACCGTCAACGTAGACTTCTCGGTTGACTACCCAGATCTATTCTGTAACGAACAATGTCATTATGTACATGATGTGTCGTTGCGCGGCTTTTCTATCTTGTATTATACCTGCGCAACGACAACGTAACGAGAACAATACTATCACTGTTTGACAGTGTCAAACACATGTGACCAGTTATCCTCGACCTATCGTACGCGGCGAAACAGGATTCCATGTTAAATCCACTCTTCATCCAATTTATTATTAAGGGGATGCTGAAGCTGAAAACTTTACCGACAGAACACTGACATTTTTCTGCAAAGTTTACGTCGTATTGGTTACACATAATTACAAATGCTTTTATGCAATGAAAGTACCTGCAAAAATAAATAGAAGCATTGCTCGATATGTGACGAAAACGAACAAAAAATGTTTAATATAAAATATCAAGCTGTCAATTAGCGTAATATTTGCCTAATCCAAAAGTTCTGCAGCTTGTATATACTGAAAGTGTGGATGCTGCAAACAAAAAAATTTTGATAAACATTGCTCTACTTTCGCATTTGCATTTAGAAAGTCGAATATCAAAAAAAATATCGAAAAAGTTTGCAGAAAGATTTCTACATATATATGGTTAGGTTTTCCGTTGAATATGGTAAAACAAAGTAACACACATTCATGTAAATTCTGTATATACAAGAAATATGAAAAGGATAGCGTAATTGTGTTAGTGATGATCGTCTTCAGCATCCCCTTAAGGGGATGTTGAAGTCGACGACGAACTCGAAAAATGTCGATAACGCAGAGACGATCGTCACTAACATAATCACGCTATTCTCTTCATATTTTTTGTACATATAGAACTTACACGAATATGTGTTGTTTTGCTTCACCATATTCAGCGGAAAACCTAACCACGCACGTGTGTAGAAATCTTTCTGCAAACTTTTCCGATATTCTTAAACTTCTGAATTCAGATGCAAAAGTACAGCAATGTTCTTCAAAATTTTTCCGTCTGGAGCATCAACACTTTCGGTACGTACAAACTATGGAACTTTTGGATTAGGCAAATATTACGCTGACAACTTGAAATTTTATATTAACCTTCCGTAAACCATGTGGGATTAAATTAAAGCGGCTTTAAAAACTGCTGTATTTTTTCAAAATATAGATCTGTCTTTATTACAAGAACGATGAAATACTATTTTCAAGTGCATTTTTATTCAAATGATGTATTTGTAGATGGATAATATTCAGGATAAAATTAACTCCATATAAAAGAAATAAATATTATTAACTCTCTATAAGCTCATTAGCTCTCTATAAGTAACACCAAATTTTGATCCTAATATTTTTCTATAATTATTATAATTATTAAAAATCCCCCTTATTTTAATACTCTGTCATGCTCATTGATTACATTATTGAGTTGTGAGAACGATGGGGATTTAGGATAGGTTTGTAGGTGGAAGATTGATTCGCGTACGTTGTAAAGACCAAAAATTATTTCAGCACGTACGTTTGATACTACAAACATTATCATCCTCTCCATCATAAAATATTTGCACAAAATGTCCAGCATCGGCTCTTATTGGTTTTATTCTTGTCAAAATTTAGATGTAACTCCATATAGTTCTTATTCATCTGATTCGCGAAGGGTTAACATTTTTTTTGTTTTCGTCATATATTGAGCAATGTTCCTATTTATTTTTGCACGAATTTTCATTGCGTAAAACCATCTGTAATTCTGTACAACCAATGTGGCGTAAACTTTGCAGAAAAATGCCAATATTCTGTCGGTAAAGTTTATAATGTCAGTATCTCCTTGAGGGCTGATAGAGCTGCAGAGACGTGTCGTGAAGATCCAAAAATTATTAATCAGAACACGTATTATACATGGCCTTCTTATCCTGAGCTGTGCTCAACTTAACCTGGCAAAACTTAACCTAGCCACCTTGCGGAATGTTAGTATTTCGGTTAGTACAAAACAAAATATACGGTTTACAGGTTTCCTCTTATGGGTATAAAAACATATAAATGATTATTTTTATTATATTTACAGTTACAACAATTAAATGTCCAACAAATTGTAATTCCGAAATTCTGAAAATTTTAATTTGCCTCTTTTCTCTTTCTCTCTTTTATTGTGAAGCAACGAGTTCTCTCCTCCTCTGTTTTTTTACTCTGTTGTTAACTGTTGGGGCAGAGTGATTTTTTTAATTATACGCAGCTTTGTGTACTTCCCGATAGGCTAATTAGAATCTTTCCTCAGAATCATTATGGTGTGCCGATTAAAATTGCCAGTCACGAGCAGTCGGGAGCCCCAAGTGGGCGATAGCCCTGTCAAGATTTTGGACAATCGATGAAGACGCCAACGGCACCGCGCGCGCGGGGTTTCACAATTACCAAGTCCGGATTGACGAGCTTCCTCTTTACTCGGCCACGTAATCACCGTGAAGTATGCGCGAGCGCACTCCTCAGGTCCGCGAAGCCGCGGCGAATTTTTAAGAGGAGACAGAAAGAAGGAAAGAGACCTTCTCGCTTCCCCACCCCCCTCCTCTCTCTTTCTCTCTTTATCTATCTATCTCTCTGTCATTCTCTCGAAACTTTGTAAAAACAATTTGTCGCGCGACGTCTTTTGGAATTCGCGTCTCGTGTTCACCGTCGGATACCTTTTCTCGTTCTTCTCGAGCAGAAGGGGGAGTCGACGATAACGTCATCTATCCAATGATTGAACGAAGGAACGAACAAGAGAACAAACGTACGCGCTCTGGCCGCGCTATTTACGCGAGACGCAATGTTATTTTCCCCGCGAAGGGCTCGACGAGCCGCGCGGCATATAAATCAAACTTATTTAGCCAGTTACAAATATAATATCGTCGGACGATAGGGAGTGCGCACACTCGCCGAATGGAAATATCGAGATGGTGGTCGCGAGCGAGCTCATACCTCGCCGCGATATCGACTGTTTGCGCGAGGGTTTAATTCCGTACTTCCGGTGTGCACACACACACATGTACGTGCACGGACTACAGGTGCACACGTCGACCGATACCAGCCGATACGGTCGATGTGTATTTGCACGGCGCGGCGCTGTTTTTTATTATCCGGGCAAACAAAATGCCGTTAAAAAAATTTCGAGCGCGCGCGGAGGATATTTCGCCGAGCGGAGGATGTTGCGCGGAATAGCGAGCGTTTTGCTTCGAGGAGCTCCGTAAATTAGAAGCTCAACGCGTTTAAACAGCACACAGTCCCGCGCGAACCCGCGCTTATTTGCCGCGCGGCAAGGAAGTCGAGCGTGCACGCATATGCGCGCTCGCTCACACGCGGAGACATAATTAAGGGGGATATTTACATTGTTAACAGTAAGTCAGGCGGATTAAATCATTCGCGCCGATTGACTTTTGTATTTATTCGCCCCACGTCGCACAAGATTAGCCCCCGCCCTAAATAATAAAGATAACGCACAATGAACATCTATCTCATCGTAACAAAAGAATAGAGAAGACCGATGCTTTATACTTTACAACTTCGAAGTTAGTTGCTTGAGAAATTGTAAGCAAGATATACGGTTAACAAGGTCGTAGGACTGGAGGATCAGATTGTCTGAAAATCGTGCTTGTTCTTTCACAATTTTTTATGACAAACTAAATATGCGAAAGTGTATTTATACAACATATAACATCAAAAAAAAATAATTTTAATAGAAGTGGAATTCTCTAAATCTTAGAGGATTTCACTCTTATATATGGCCTCAAGAAGATTCCTTTGAAATCAAGAGAAAAATAATCTTAAACACAATTCTTAAAGATAGAGGAATTTCATATTGAATGTACAGTACAAATCTATTTGTTCTTAATCTAAATTTTCTCTTATATATTACTTCAACTCAAAAATATTTCTTCGGATTTAATAAGTTTTATCGCATCCACACGAAAGAAAGATCAGAAAACTTTGACCGGGCTGCTGCTTGTGTATCTGTAGATGTCCACTTTTAATACAATATGAGATGAAAAATACTCATAATCAAGACTGGGAACGAGCACAGGTGTCTTCCGCTTGTCAGGCAACCGCTCTTCCCACTGAACTATTTAAGACTTCATGTTTGTGACATCTATATACCTAGTGAAAAATGATTCGTTGATTAACGTCAAAATGATGTCGGTTTGACGATTTCAAACGTTGATTTAATTGAAACGTCGACAGTGAATTGACGGTGGAAGCTCTAAGCGTGGCGTTTGGTTTCAACCAATCGTACACGACAGTACGCAGCGAAACAACAGTTCTTCGCGTCTCTTGTACTGCACGTAAGATGGCATTGTGCTTCAAATTAACATATTCCTCTTGATATAGAAGAACACAATTAGAATAATATCTCATAAATGCACGATGAATAGTTCCCTTTAATAAAAGATGAATATGGTTTCAGTAAGATATTTCTTCTAGAACATAGAGTTAGAGGAAAATTCACATTCCTTTGTACGTAGGATACTTTTTTTGGGTGAAAAAGAAGAAAAATATAATTTGATGATCAAATACTCAATATAAGTATATGGCACATGCAGTTAAAATATATTTTGTTCTCCTTTTCAAGACCGTCATTTTGCAGTAATATTTTGACTCTCGGTGGTTCAATTAAGCTGAATTTTAGGTAGAAAATTTAGGTAAGCTTGTCGTTATCGTGTGAATCACTATAGAAATTGAGTAAAAGTTAACAAAATTGCAAATAACTTAATGGAATATTATAAAAATTTTCAGTTCTTTTATAGTAAAAAAATGAATATTTCAAAATTAACTATTTTCATGGGTTTGTCAGTAATTCACCCGATAATGACAAGCTTACGGAAATTTTTTAAAATTCAGTTTAATTGAACCACCGAGAATCAAGATATTACTGCAAAATGACGACCTTGAAAAATAAAACCGAAACATATATATATTTTAACTGTACTATGTACTATACACTTATATTGAGTATTTGTTTTTATAAAAAATTGTGAAAAAACATGCACGATTTTCAGGCAATCTAATCCTCTAGTCCCCTTAATGCATAGAAAAAGTTTATCTTTATTATATTTATAGAGTCATTCAATAATTAGTTGCTTGAGAAATTGTAATTGTTGTGAATGACTTTATAAATATAATAAAGGCAACCTTCTTCTACCAATTAATGCCCGCCACAACCTTGTTAACTGTATATTTTGTTTAGTAATAATCAAAATATGAACATGCAGCAACACGGCCATCCTGTTCTGGTATCGAGTAGTCTTAAGACTCTCGCAAATGTATTTATACTAGTTGCTCCTAAATCAGTTTTCTTTCTATTTTTTAATTATGATATTATATTGATTTTGATCAAAAGTAGCTATGTTCTAAAAGAAACATTTTAAAATTTCGTTTCTATTGTCGTTCTCATGATAAATACGTAAACAAAGCACATATCACACATACCCCTTGGGTATGGTCTTCCTTACTGACGCTTCTAATTAGCTCCCGCAAAGCCAGACAAGCGTTGCAATCGCAATAGTTGACCCAGCTGTTACGATGAGCGTTGCAACTAATTGTGATAGACATTGCGATCATTGTAGAAGAGCCTTAATATCAACGAAGTATCGCATGTGTCGAGACATTTTTACAGAAGTACGCATTTTTGTCTGTTCTCAACGTCATCGTACATAACATACTCTTCCTCGTGAATTAATCACATCGCGATTACGATGTAATCTGGGATTGCATGATTGCCCTCAGACGCACTAATTAATACTCCATCGTGTATGTACGGGTTGTAATATGCAAATCTGCACGTTGCAAAGCAATTTCACGGATATTCCGGTAGCGATTAGAATTCGCGAAGGTAAGGAAGAAACAATTCGCGCACAGCTGTGGTGTTTGTGTGTGTCCCGCTCGTGGTCGCCGGCATGCGAGGCCTCGTTTCCTTCGAGGACTCCTCGAGTTTTTGAAAAGGCCAGACCAGGCAGCGGAGGCATATTGCGGAAGCTGTCGAGTATTTATGGTACTCGGGGCATTATTTGTGCGTGGAGAGGGGTCCGTTATAGGGACGTCGAGTGCATCGCTAATATTGGCACACCGTGCCGGCGCTTGGCTGAGCACAATTGGAGCATTGTGTAAGTACAGACTGCAGCCTCATCAATTACGCGTTCAATTAGCAGAACTCGAGCGAGCGAGCGAGCGAGCGAGCGAGTAAGAGGGAGTGTGAGAGACAGAGAGAAAGAGAGAGAGAGAGAGAGAGAGAAAGCAAGAGAGAGACAGAGAGAGGAACCGAGTTAGCGAACGAGCGAACGCGCGCGCCTAGACGCTGTCTCGAAAATCCTCGGCGCACACACGGAAGATCTGGCCCGTAAACGGTGGTCTTAACGTTCAATTAATTACCGTCGGCCGCGGCAGCGGGAGCTTTATCGTCCTCTTCGCCGCGGTATCGCCTCGTTATCGGTGTGTTCGCGCCCCCTCGAAACTCTGGTCACGCGCTTATCGGCGTTTCCAGGGCTGGATAGAATGAAACACCGACGTGTACGTGACAAAAGGCGTAAAAAACGAGCCTTTCTTCATTTCGTAAAGCTAGAAAAACGATTTCGTGCCTTCTGCCTCATGCATGCTAACCGACAGCTCGGTTCACTGCCTAGAATAATTGTCCATATTACCGTGCTTGTTTCTATTAGTGTGTGTCTATTTATTTAAATAAGCTGTAAAAGAAAACTAGCGTAAATAAATAGAAAAAGTATTTTTTTTAAATTAAGTTAAAGTATTAGTAAATATACTGATTAACGAACCCCTCTCCAACGATCTTGACCTTGGCATATTGTTAAGAAAAGTATGCTAAATAATATATAAAAAGTTTTAACCGTCGGACTTTGTTTATTGCAATGTTATTAACAAGAGAAATTTAACAGATGCTACAGGTAGCTTAAACTAATATACGTCATTGTGGCATTCCTATACGTCAAAAATAAGTTGTTTATTAATTTTTACTATAAGTTATATTTTTATAGGATATAATTCTGCCATGATTGTAAAGAATATCTTAAATTTTTTTTTCTATATTATTGATTTTAAGTTTTTCGCGAGTTAAAAGCTGTACTCAAGAAAACTCATTTGTTTTGATTCCGTACATAAAAAAAATATTATACGTAATATTAACATGTATCGACATTTTTGACAAAATTAAAATTAGTTACAGAATAATCGGAATGGAAAGTTTTCGTTGGCGGACTCTGTATATTTAACGCTTAAATCTTTTGCCTTACTATAAATTAATGAGTCTATTGTATATTAAAATTATAAATTTTGAAAAGATTAGCAAAGGCTCTACGCAAGTAGTTTAGTTTTAGAGATGCGACAGAATATATGTATAAATAAATATTTCAGTGATAAATTGCTGAAATATATACCTTGCGTAGGAGTCTTTGCTATTTTTTTTTTAGAATTTTTCTATAATTTTAATATATAATGGACTCATTATAATTTAGTAAGGCGAAAGATTTAAGCATTAAATATATTTATAAATGAAAATATTATTAAATATTTAATTAAAAAGTCATATTTACATGACATTTTAATTTGCTGAATATTTACCCAACTTTTTTTGTCAATAGCTTTGCAATGGACAAAATCCGACGACTAAAACTTTTTGTATGCTCTTCAACATACTTTTCTTATAATAATATGTGTCAAGGTCAGGGTCGTTGGGGAGAGGGGTTCGTTAATCGTTATATTTTACCTACAACGGCATACTAATAGAAACAGTAATATACCCGAGCAGAAATTGAATCTAGTGATTGTCTAGTAATGACACAGAAAAGTTGGGTCTTACATCGCTACTAGCTAAGAATATAACGCTCACTTCTCCTAGTAGGCTGTTCCAGAAAAATTACCTAATTATCTAGCTAGATAAAAAATTATCTAGCTAGATACAAAAAAGTAACTTGTAACTATAATTGGTATAAGTACTAGACAGTTCTGATGTCCAATTTCTATTCAGGATTTACCGATGATTTTCTGTCTCGTTACTGTGTAATCTTTTTCATCTAGCCACTATCTATGTAACTGATATAGGTACTAGATAGTTCTGACATTCAAAAGACTGAATAGAAATATTTAGCCAGTCACGAGCTTGTGATTGGTTAGAAAAGTTATCTAGTCATTACTATCTAGCTACTAGTCTTGAAATCTGCTCTACTACCCGGGTAGGAATTTAAAAGAGGGCTTGTAAAGGCCCTAGATAGCTTTTCCCTATTTCTGTCTAGGCGCCATTCAGACAAGCCAGAATAGGTCCTGTACAGAGATGTAACGCTTTTGTAAGTCAGGGCCTGATTTGTAAATCTGACAAGGCCCTGTTCTGGCACGCCTATATAGGCTCTATCTGGACATGTGTAAGTAGAAAAAAATATTCTTTTATGTATGAATACGTACTATTTTTTTCTAATAGAAACTATTCGTAAAGGTTATAACGCTTGCGGACTTTATTTGAAAGCTTTAGATTACTTGATTCCAATGCTACATCACATTTAAAATTTCTCACTGACATTGGTGGGACTCGACCTGGACCCTGCCTGAGGCATCTCTGTGGATTATGAATCTCTTGCCTTAGACACTACGCCACTTTTTCAATCGATATAAGCGTCTTACATTTTGTCCATATATGTTGTGATTAACACAATAATATAATTTTTTGATAATATAACTTAATAAAATGATATAATTTTAATAAAAATTATATTTTTCGTACTTTTATTGTTAATTTAACCCTTAGCTAATGAGATGAGATCTACAAAATCCCGCACTTCCATTTCGTTATTTTTAAATTTTTAGAGTAAAATTTTTTTATTGTTGATTGTTATTAAATAAATAAATAAAGACATAAAAGACTATAAACTTTGAGTAATTATAAAGGAGTACAATTAAAAGAAAGAGAAATCCACCTTATCATATAAGATTTCATTAAATTAATTAAATTTATATATAAATATATAAATCAACGCTTATTATAAGCGATTTCTGAAATATTTTAGTAAAAAAGATTTTGATAAAATGTTTCACAAATATTTCTAAATTATTTCAATGTTATATTTCAATATAATTTCCAAGTTATCTTTTGCTGTGGAACTCTATGTGGATCCGCCTTATTTGGAAGACTGTATTTTTGAGAACCAAAATCAGGTATTTTGGTTTTACTTCAAACTTATGTAAATTTTACTTCAGTCTAAGACTGTAAACTAAAATTCTGTAAGACTTTAAACTATTTCAAGAATTGAATAAATGAGACCCTGACTGAATTATATAAATACATGTCTTGTTGTGTTGATGTCTACGGACATCCACATCTGTGCCTATTTTGGGCCTATTTACGAATTTTTCTTTAGAAATTCTTTTGCTTGACCATATGTAGGCCTAACGGTAGCAGGACTTATTAAGGATATCCCCAACAGCGCCTATTTAAAGTCTATTTAGGAAATTCTACTATTTTAGGGCATGCCTATCTAGGTCCTACCCGGGTAGATATTTTTTTGCTCGGGTAACAATAGTTAACCCAGATTTCCTAGATCTCTCTAGATCTCCCAATGTGCAATCTACGCAATGAACTGAACTGCTGCTCAGTATGCATGTAAGAAGGCACGAAACCGCACATTGTGTAATTTTACACTGAGAGAAAAATGTACGATATTTGGAACTATAATGGCATAGTAAAAAGATTATAGTTAGGAATATCTTTTTTATAGTAAATGTCACCATAATGTTTGTAATATTTACAATATAAGCATAGTATAATTGATTCATGTAAAACTTTTACCAAG
>NW_022639529.1:448954-449375 GCF_010583005.1 Odontomachus brunneus | reverse complement strand
TTTGTAATATTTACAATATAAGCATAGTATAACTGACTCATATAAAACTTTTACCAAGAATTATAATTATTTGAAATAAAAAACATACTAAGGTAGTAAATATTAATAAATGGTAAGAGAAATTAACTATTTTATATAGTCAATACAATTGGAATATTTGGAAACTATAGGTACATGTAACTATATACCCAAAGCGTGCTTTACTATACATATAGAGTAATAAGATGGTGACTATAAATGTGTGTTCATTCTGCTATATCTTTGTGTTTAGATGAACTATAAATATATGTTTGAGGCCAAAACGAACTATAAAATATACACTGACAGAAAAGACTGGTAACAAATTGCATTTAGTTACAGAAATTCATTGAATCCTTAGTAACTAATACTAAATATGATAATAATTACCAAATATTTAATA
>NW_022639529.1:431337-448840 GCF_010583005.1 Odontomachus brunneus | reverse complement strand
TACAAAATCGCTTATTTTGCTCAACTATTCAATAAGTTTTATTTACCAAATATATTCTGGAAGCAAATAAATTTTACTTCTGTCAAATAAATAATTTATTTTACAGAACTAAATTAATTAATAAGTATTGCCATAGCTTTGGCCCGCTATATTTACGTCTACCATTTAGTAATAGTAACCAAATTTTGATAATATTTACTAAATTCTTCTCTCAGTGAGATTATAGTTATTCCAACTATTTTTTTCTCTCAGTGTAGCTTTACGGGTGCCGCAGGAAGAGGAGGGAGGGAAGAGGGGCAACAGGACGAGTGATCGGTAATCTAATTTTGTTGTTTATCGGTATGGGTAATCGTGAGCGGAAAATGTGAAAACGCGCGTGAAAGCAGACACGTCTGCCGACTTTTCATCGCGCACACGCGTCCGCTCGGGGCGCGCGAGATCAAATATCTGGATGATGTGTATCCCGCTCGCGCGATGATGTATATCTCTCGCGAGAGCGAGATTCACGAGCGATAGCAACGCGCGCGCTCTCGCGACCTGTGATCACCGATTTGCGAGTCTCTCCCGGGCGCATATTTGCTTACTCAGAAATCTGAGGCGTTTAAATATCATTTTAATTATGTAAAGTGCAAAATATTGCCAATAACAGCTTCACGTCGATTGCATTATGATACGCAGAATCCGCGTATTCGTGCTCGTGTATGGGTGTGCCCGTTGCGAGAACATTAATATGATAAAGGCTCTGTATTCCAATTTCATTAAAATCAATATCGGAAAGCAATATATAATATTATTTCTCCGATGTCCTGTATGCCGGTCCGAAAATGAAGCTATCTCGTCGAGTGAAATTTGGATGTACGTAAACCGGACGAAAAAAAGAGGTATTTGCACGCCCAATTTTCCCGTAATTACTTGATACGTGGATGCAATTGTAAGCGATATTTGAAAAAATCTTAATTGTGTTCGATGCGCTGGAATGTAGATATCGTTTGGTTATTGTTGTTTGTCGAACGATGAGGAATAAAGGGAATAGTTGGAGTTCTGCTGTAAGAACGTTCGCGCGAGAGAAGATGATTTGAGATAAACGTCAAGGGAAGAATCAGAAAATCAGACGATAAGACGCGAGCGAGGGATGTGTCGAGTGAAGACGCAATTGTTGCGACTTTGTTTTGTGCGAAAACGTGTCAGTGAGCGAATACATGAAGGACGTTTACACTCGTAAGATGAAGATATTTAATATGAATTACTTACAATAATTTTAAACTATTGCTTTTGCCGGAACGGTACACTAAAGGAAAAAATGATTAAGTTCGTTAAAATTACAGTTATATACAGTGCCAATTGTATCTTCTTGTTATTTAAAAAAAATAGTAGTATCAATATGTCCATATGAGGTTATTTGCTGAAAAGAAAAAATCTAAAAATAGATTTTTCACTGAAAAAGAAAATATCTAAAAATAAAAAGAAATAAAAAAAGGAATAAAGACATAAAACATATTTATTCAGTGAGTATTAATAATATATTTATTAATATATACATATTTTTTACACTAAAAGAAAAAATATTTTTTAAATATAATTTAAAAATATATATTTTCTTATAACTTTAGCTTTTCATGAGAGTCATGGTTTATATTCTACTTAAGTAAAATAATTTAGATTTAAGTAAATATGTTATTTATATAAATATGTTATTAGAACCTAACGAATAAATATTTTTCATTTTTTAGATATTTTTCATCTCTGTGCATCAATAGTACAGTAGTATTTATTACAATAACAGTTTTCCTAACTAGAACTGTTTAAATATGCCATAATAAAAAATAAAAAAAATATTTTACTCATTGCAACAACAAACAATAAGCAAAACGTTGAAAAAAAAATTATTAAACAGTAATCGTGAATATTTGGAAATAGATATTATAAATAACAAAAATAGATATTATCTGAAACGTAATATAAACATAACACATATATAGAAAAGTAAACTTATAAAAGTAAACTTGTAAAAGTAAATCTTTCCAAACCCGATCTTCGATCTCTGAGTGTCAATTTAATTTATACCTAGGATATTTTTATTTTTCCACCCTCGTATTTCGCTTCCCTCCCTTACACACGATATACTACTATGAACAGTTTTTCCTTCAGCAGAGCATGCTATAAAAAAAGCAAGAAAAATGATGTATTCCTTTAGAATCCCTAATAATCTACGTAAAGTTCGCCGCTTCCTCTCGCAAAGTTGCGAGAAAAGCAACGGGATCTCCGAGATCATTCTTTCCCCGTCCATCGCGTTCGTATCGCATATATTTGCGCGTCGAGACGTCGAGAAGTCGACGTTACCATGAAAACGCTGATTGGTGAGATCAAATATACCGCCGGTGTAAATTCGAGCTATGCAACAGCATTGTAATTAATACACATTCGTTGGGATTCCATCGTGCGCGCAACGGATATCGCCAATTATGCGCTACGGTCGTCGAGAGATTCTCATCGTTATTTCACGAAAGAAGGAACCGAGGTTTAACCTTACTTTTGACCTGAATTTCTTAACATCTGTATATTCGAAGAATCAATATATGTTTAATACACATGGAAATTGAAATCTTATCTTTAAGTGGCAGAAAACGCACAAAATGTCAGTCGTAACTTCTGAAGAAGAGAGCTTTGTCTCTCGACAAAGCTAATAGGTTATGGAGACTAGAAAGATTTAAATTTTCGAAAAATTAATTTTAATTTTTTTGCACTTTTGAGAATAACATGATTCTTTAGATTATTTTCCAGTCTACTAAATTGAAAAATTCGAAAAATTAAGTTAATGACAGCAGAAAATGTGAACTTATGCGCGGACAATCTGAAAGCCGGTGGTATAGTCGCGCCGCGCCCAATAGAAAATGGAACGAGTGCTAGTTTGCTGGAAGCTAATTATGGTCCATTTGTGGAACGTTTAGGAATTCAAGTAATCAGCTTCCAGTAAACTACGCAACCGCTTCATTTTCGCTGGGTTCCGCTGTGAAAAATAAAATAATTGGTTTGCAAAGATTGCTTCGATGGAGCCAAACCTGTAGTTATTACGTATGTAACTACAGCCTTATCTAATGATAGAAAGACGCAATAATTTAATATAATGAGCCTATCAATAGAAGTTGCACCTTTTGCCATCAAAATATTGAAAGAGAGAGAGAGAGAAATAGAAAGAACAACGAACATAGCCTCAAACACGAATATTGACGCACTTTCCGCAACAAAAGAGATAACGATTGCAAATAAAGGCAATTGCTACTGAAACTGGAAAAAATGTACAATTAGAAACATATTTTATAGTTCAAGTAATTTTAAAATGATGTGTCAGTAAAATATTTCGTTGAAAAATTATATCAAATCCTTTTAAGCGTTTATCTCAAAACTGTATTTTTCAACGATTTTGCAGGCGTAACTAAAAACAAATGGAAATATTAACAAAATATTAAATTGTTCTCTTAATTAAAGAATATTAAATTTTCTACATATCTAACTAAATTCCATACGGAAACTATGATTTATTTAAATATTATTGCAATAAACATCTGTTTCATTTCTTCTATATTATGTATTTTTGCCGCTATATTTTTAATTTTTACTGACAATCCTTTTTTATAATATAAACTTCCGAAATATAATGCTATCTTGATTCGCAATGTCAATTTGATCAATTTCAATCCTTGCAAAATCTCAGTTCTGTGCAACTCACACACCGCAAGATGAATTGGACTACAACATGTTAATATTTCTTATAGATATTTTTTTATTGTTAATGTATGGTATAAATAGCTTAAAAAAGAACTTCATATTAAATTAACCACTGTTTAATTAATACTTGTACTAACGAATCAAATCAAATCTATACTAATGAAATTTTACGAATTTTTCACAAACTCAAAACTTTCTAGTCCTCTTAATCCGAGAGTGATGTAATGAGATATGAAACCACAAGAAGATTTTACATTTTGTTTAATAATACTAGTTGGCAATACTGACATCTCCAAATCCTCAGTAACTTTTAGTTGAGTTCGTCTTGGTTCTCAAGAGGTCGTTACTCTTTTGTACATTGTAGGCTCCCGTAGGTCGTAGGTAAATGATAGTAGCTTCGCTTTGTATGAAGAAGGCGATTGCCACTTGTAGCTGTTAAGAGCGCTAGTGAGTTTTGGGATACGGGTTGCTCATGATGTCTGCGTGCATATGTTTACGAAAGGAGCTGTGTACATAAAGATGAATATTTTGGAATTTTTAACATGCTGAGTATGTGTGTGGCATAGAGAGACAACAATAAGAAAGGGCATCGGTTCCCGAGAGACGAGAAAATAAATAAACGATGGACTACAGCTTTAAAATATAAGTATTTATTAAGATCCACAGTAAATTAAAAACTGTAAATAAATGTCTTGATATCGACATCATCTTTTTGACTTTCATTAAAATCATCATAGCTTGACAAGCGGGATGTTATCCAATATCACTTATCTTTCCATCAGTTCTTTCTTTTCAAAGGCGTTCTTCTCTTTCTCTCTTTCTCTCTCTCTCTCTCAATTCTTCCTTCAATTCAGCAGCTTTAAAGAGGGCGGCCAAATAGATATGAACGCTGTGCCTATATTCCCGGCAGTCCAATATGGGGTCGATATATATACCAAATTAAAGATCTCGATGAGCTGAAGACGACGAACTATGTCTCATTTTGGTAGAGTGCATGAGGCCCGATAAATCGGGCCCGGAAACGAGTTTTTAAAGGTTCTCAATGCGATAAAAATGTGAAAATAGTAAGTTATGATGTGAAATAGTGCTCGTTGAAAAGCTTATGACGTCTACTATCATGTGGAAACATTGTGACATTTTTATGCGCAAAAATAACCGGAAGTCCAGGTGCTCCAATTGGAACTTTGGTACTTCCGGTGGACATTGAGCTCGGAAAATATTTCTATTCGATTCTTCATACTTCAAAACGTAAAATGGAGTAATTAGACACAAAAACAAATCAAAGTTATTTATTTATTGAAGTATCAGATTGAATCAAGTTGTTTGGACAGAAATCAATTTTTGCGGTGATTTCGAGTGATGGAAAAGGAGAAGTTCTCGAGTCCCCATGCATTCTACCAAAATGAGACATAGTTTGTCGTGTTCAGCTCATCGAGATCTTTAATTTGGTATATATATCGACCCCATATTGGACTGCCGGGAATATAGACCTCTTTACTGAAATCTATACTTAATTTTTCTAACAATAATTTCAATAACAGAATCAGGCTATATTCTAAAACTCTCCAAGTTTCCACTCACTAATCGTAAATATAGCGAGATATGTACTTTCGCCTTCGCGCATGCGCACCAATCATGTCCCCAGTGCTGTCTTCTACATTAAGCTTGCTAATCGCTTTCCTCATTGATATATTCGTACTGATACATTGATACTTCAAAACCTTAACATTTATGTAAATTTATCGTAATCATTTAGTGATTATAATTTTGGTGATCACCACTAATCAATTTTTGTTTAGCCAAATATTTACTTTCGCCATTTTTATTTCAAAAGAAGAGAATAACATTCAAAAGATTAAAAATTCAACTTTTTAAGTTTGAGAATTATAATAAAATTATTTCTAATAAATAAAATTGATATTTTGATTAGTTTTAATTATTTAGACCCGGCAAAAATCTAAAATTTAAATATTTTAATGGCAGGAACTGACAAAATTGTTGAGAAAAGTCGTAGAGTACAACTGCTCTCTCCTCCCTCCATTTTATGGTTTATGGTTAACGTTCAATATATCCAGTTTTGTCATTGTCTGGTTGAACAGAATTAAAATAGATTGAACAGAATTAAAATAGGCTTCAGAACATCAAAATAAGCGTTAAATGATATATTTAGACTGAAAGTAGGATCAAAATTTCGTCGTGTTTCGAAAGCCGGTTGTTCCACCGTCATCACCGCCACTCACTGCGAGGGTAATCCGAGAATATTAACCGGGGCCATCGGTAACAATATCCCAGGTCCCGGTAGTGACTAACTGATCAAACATTGCCTCTGGGCTGGAACGACGGGAAGCGGGAGGGTCTTTCCGAGTTTTTCCGTCCCTCGGTAATATCAGCCGCCGCCGCTGCCGCTGCTGCTGATGTATCGCGTGTATGTGCGTGCGTGCAGGCGTATGTGTGTGTGTGTGTGTGTGCGTGCAAAGTCATCTCGGCCCGCCGTACGTGTATATACATGTCCTACTTCATGTAAACGTGCACATACAGGGCGCGCGCGGCGGACGTCTACCTGGTGCACTGCGGCCGTGGGAGGGTCGCCAATATTGAACGAGTTTCGACGCGTTTATTATCGGAAGAACGAAGCGGGCGAAAGTAATTCTTGATTTATTGCTGTGTGCCATCGATATCCGTGCTCGCTCGCGCGCGCGCGCGCGCGGCTGTCGCGCCGCGCTGTTTAATCGCAATTAGTGACCGGGCCCATTGTTTTCTCTCGTAGACCGTTGCGTCATGTGCAAATCCCGGACTCGTCCGTTCCTTGAACACATGGGATTACGTCGTCGCGAAAGAACGCTTATGTGACAATTCTCGTGCCAGGCGCACACGCGCGATCGGTGTAAGTCGGCGAGAGCGCTGGCAATATAGAAGATCCTTTTTAGTTCTGACGAAGACTGATTTTTCCACTTCTCTAAGAATGTTATATTTCAGCTTTGAATTCTTACTATCGCACAGTTATATAAGATAATGACCGATAAGAGACGGGAATAGACTTGAGGTTCCTTCATGAAATGAGTTTCTCTTGAGAATTTAATAAAACTTGTACTGCATATATACAATGAAACATTTAACTTTACTTGTGCAATTAGAAACCGTTTAAGAACTGAGATATATTTGCAATTAAAAGTGACATTTTTTATACGTGTTCCTGGAGACTTTTTTTTATTTCTATCTTTAATATCTTCTAAACATGTGAAATTTTGATAAGACACTACAATGATAAAAATTAATAAGAAATAACCGATAAGAAATAACCGAAATATAGACATTATACAGTGTGTCTTAAAAGTCTTGCAATTCCTAAATATTTTGAAAAATACGCATTTTTGAAAAAAATGCTTAATACAAAAGTTGTACAGTCAAAAGACGTATTTACCGATCTTATCAGTTTTGACCTTTGATGGCACCGCCAAAGTCAGGTCGAGGTCAGCTCTGCTTTTTTAAATAGAAATATGTATTTTTTTATTACGGAATTTTATTCTACGTAAAGAAACAAATAACTTTTGTTTGAAAAACTTTTTTACACGATCTCTATTTTCTAAGACATTTACGGAAATATCTACAAAATTATTGATTTAAATAATTGTTTACTCGGATTCTATCAATTTTACCGAAAAATAACAAAAGATAAAAATTATCTTTAAAATTATATAAAAATTATCTAATAAAAAATTATCTATTTTCTTCTCTGAGAATTTTTTCAGAATTTTCTAATTAATTTTTTAGTACTGCATTTTTTGCATTTTCTTGAAGTACTATTAGTATTTGAAGTTTCTATAACTTTTGTATTAAGCATTTTTTTTGAAAATGCGTATTTTTCAAAATATTTAGGGGTTACAAGACTTTTGGAACACACTGTATATAAGCTTCCGTATCCGTTATCATTCCGTATTTTATTTTCAAAATACAATGGTGGAAAGTTCATAATTTATAATATAATATTCGAAATACGTACATATACACATACACACACGCGCGCGCACGCACATATATATATCTTTTTGCTACTTGTATATTCCTATTAGATAAATTAATGTATAAATAATGTATCTATTAGAATAATAAAAAATAATTTCGTACTTGTAATATTGTGTATATATATTTATTTCAATTTTGTTTCAAATTATGATATTTAGTGAAATAAATGTATAAGCAATATTTATCAAATCGTCATTTTGTTTGATAAATGGTAAATTTATGAGTGACTTCATTGATGTGCCATTGAAAATACGATATTTAGCTGTACCACTTAGCGATATAACTATTTTAATTTTCTCGTACTGAAATAGAACGATGCATTTTAACTATAAAGGATTTGACCACCTCTCTCTCTTTCTCTTTCTCTCTTGTTTATAAACACCACTAATTCTACAACTAATCTTACGTGGCTGCTTTTATAGGGCTGCCTGATGCTTTTTGGTTGCAATGGTTCACATGTTGTTTTCATGCTGCGTGCAGTTGATTGATCAACTGGTTGCAGCACTTTTTCTAGATTAGTTTCGTAACTCATCCCGTATACAATAGGAGAATTTGTCTTTTTATTTATTCTCACAGTAAATGCGTTCCTTGATTAAGAATGTATTGCAAAACATATCAAGGGAAAATGACGCAAACAACCTACTGTATGTCTCTGTCGATATTCGCCTTATCGGCTAGTGACAGAAATGAATCTAACTTAATAATTGGAATCACACAATTGTAGTATTGGTTCTCCACTTTTTCGCCACATGAGACTGAGGTCAGCATGTTACCAATCACTGATAATTCCGACTTTTATACACACAGAAATGTTTTATCACTTTTTGTCACTTTTCATTGTCTAAAAGTGTACGGTTTATTTTCTCTTTAAAAACTGCGTTTGTCCCATTGATGAGAATTCATACTTTATACGAAATATTCGTGTATAAAGTTTTTATTAAAGGAATTCCTTGATGATATATTTCCTATTGAATAAGCGACTCCATTTAACTATTGGCTGTTATATAGGCCCTACGTCTATCATTAATTAAATCTACCTTGTAAATTTACGGGACATATAAAATTCCTCGTCTCGGGCTCGTATCCGCGACTCATTAAGATCCCGAGATTCCGAGGTCCGTTGCAAACGTTTTGTAGGTTTTCTCTTTGTGAGGTTTTCCTTGTACCGCGGTTCGTCCTCTTAAAACAGCTAAAGTTTTTAACGCCCTGACGGTGGATTTGCCGCGATTATCCCCCCTCTTACGGCCGCTTCCAACGGGAGACTGCGTTCTCGAGCGGGATTTCCTTAAAGGAGCGAATGAGCGGCAATAAGGTTTTCGTTAGAGACCCGCTAAAAGCCAAGGAACTATATAGATATATAAATAGGACTCTGGTGCGTACAGCCTAGGACAAGTTTTCTTAGATAGCCGAGTAGAATATTTTCTCCATTAAAGCGCGGCAATTAGCGTCGTCAAGCAGTTAATTGCGAATATGTCAAAAACACAATTATACAAGGAAACATAAAAAAAAAGGAGTTGACATACCTGTTTGATAAAAATTAGAAGATAAAAACACCCAAGTATATATAGTTAAAGCAATCACAAATATCAAATAATTAGGACAGGCTGTAAGACTAATCTCATTGCGGAATTATAATTCCTTTAAAAACTCATCCACTTATTTTTCGCGATACAGAGAGAAAGAGAGAAAGAGAGAGAGAGAGAGAGAGAGAGAGAGAGGGAGAGAGAGGGAGAGAGAGGAACAGAGAGCGAAAGGAGGGAGAGAAGGAGAGAGAAAACTTGCGAAACTTGTGAAATGCGTTGCAATTAAAGAATTCGGCGTGTCCTCGTTTCGGCATTACGATTACAAACGAACGTCCGCGACAATCGACTGATGCTCCGCGCTACAACTTATCAATAAGAAATTGTTGTCGTTACGAATTGTAGCCGGCCGCGCGAGTCCGAGAGTATCGTCGACGCCGGAAGGAACGGAAGGAACGAAAGGAACTACGGTTTTACAGCGTCGTTGATATTTCACTTCGGCGAACGTTTTACTGCCTTCGGGATCGAGCGGAAGGGCAGGAGAGCGAAAGGGAGAGAGATCGGGAGCGGGAGAGAAAGAGAGAAAGAGACTTTCTGACCCGCGCTATCCTTTTTATAGTTGTTGCAAGGTTCTTGCAAAAAAATCGCATTCTGGGATACCACCGTTGCCGCCGCCACCGCCACCGTCGTCGTTGTCGGAATCTGGATTATAGGTTCGTATCTTCGTTGCTGCAGCAAACGCGAGCGATCAAAAAAAAGAAAGGAATGGCTGCGCAATAAAGGCTACGCGGTAAAAACGTGCGAACGAGTCGGCGCGGCGACGTCGCGTGTATCTGTCGTGCCGCACGGAAATTTTCGTGTGTTATCGAGAATCGATGGGTTTAATAACAGTTTATCACGGCGTCTCTCTCCCTCGATATGCGAAGACGCCGAAATCGTCTCCGGCAGCGCTCCCTCGGATTTCGACGACAGTGGTGCATTAACACAACATATACGTAGTCAATAATTTTCTCCAATTTTAGACGTTGCATTTTTTTCGTTCACACGACGACGCTTATTATTTCTGTAGACTGCGCCACGTATGGGAGAGAGAAAGAGAGAGAGAGAATTCGACGCGTTTTTCGCTCGTATCGCAATGCAAATTTTCACGAAGTATTATTTAGATCTTTACATCTCGACCGCGACAGATGAAAAAACACGGAAAATCTTGTATGAAGTTAAAAAAGTTGTCAACATTTTCTAACACGCTAACACCGGCTAAAATCTCTTGCGACTGCGCTACAAAAATGTATTTTATTCTCTCTTTTCATTTTCCATGTTTTTTTTTTTTTTGTACCGTGCTTTGCTCTTCTAGCTGTGTTTTTATTATGTATATAAATAACTAAACGTTGCGAGCGTTTACACCAGTAATGCCGGGCGACAAATGTGGTTACCAGACGGGTCGCGCGGGAACGTACCAGACGCATAAGTTCTCTCATTATCTCCTATTTTGAATAAGTCAAGACTACAGGACAATTTTTTTAATCGAAGTCCGCGCATACGTAGAGAGCGAGGATTAACGCAACTGTCGGCAAAGTGTGGACGGCAATGAATCAAAACGGAGGTGTATTCGCGTAATTTGAATAATAAATAAATAAGTAAAAACCGGCCCTGAGAATACGCCGTGTCCGTTGCTCGGAAATATGGATGGCGCAATAATGGCGCGACGACATCTCCAGCGGGGAGTCTCTTTCGGTGTGTTATATCTCTAAAAAATGGCAAACTCGGCGCTTTTCGCGGCAGGGAGACAGAAAGAGAGAGAGAAAGAGAGATCCCCTTAATATGACAATCGTTCTCGAGGCCAGCTGACGCGCGACAAATTCTCGGGAAAGAAGAACGAGAAAAAAGAACGGATTAAACGGGGTCGGGAGCATTTCTCTCTCTCTCTCTCTCTCTCTCTCTCTTTCTCTCTTTTTCCCACTAGCTCTCAGCCACAAATCCCTCCCGGCGACGCTAAACATTATTTCAAACGGCAGCATCCTACTCTTCCTGCGCGTCGGCGACGCGCGCTACGGCACATCTTGGCGGTTTGGCCGAGAGAGCGGGGGTGGTGAGTCGTCGACGCCGCCGCGCTTCGTCGCGTTTCGCTGCTCCTCTAAATTCATGGAGGACAAGAGCGGGAGCTTTTCGCCGGCACTCGTTTACGTCGCTAAAAGCAGAACTGATTCCGCAACCGCCACGCGCGTGGTAAGTTGGTCCGTGTGACGCTCCCCTTCTCCTCCCTCTTCCTCCCACCTCCCCCTCCCCCTTCGCCCACACGCCGAACCGTCGACACGGTGAATTAGTCCTGACCGTACTCTCTCTCTCTCTCTCTCTCTCTCTTGAGCCGCTGAGAGGGAGAGAGGCCAACAAGTGGTTGCGTCTAGTTAACTCGCGGAGTCGTTGTCGGAGACAGTTTCGAAAGACACGCGCTGTCAATGGAACAACACGAACGGCGGTGCGTCGACGAGCAACAATGTCCGGCGCAAACAGTCCAGGGGATTCGAAGGGTATCGACTTGGTTTGTGTCTTGAATCCGCTGCTGCCGTTGCCGCCGCCGACGACAGAGTAGTTCAGCGACGAGTAGTTGTGCGCGACCACCCACATCGCTCTCTCTCTCTCTCTCTCTCTCTCTACACACACACACACACACACACACACTCGGGCGCGCGCTCGAGATGGAACGTGCGCGGCAGCATAAATCTCTCTCTCCGACTGCGGAGTTTACGAATTGTAATATCAATATCTGTTCACCTGTTGCCGTGCTCTCGCGCGCGACCCAATTGCCGGCGTGCGTTCGCCCGGCGCATTTATTTTGACTTAATGGAGCGAACGCTCGTGCACTCTGCTTCGAGCGAGCGTGACGATACACCGGGGAGTAAGAAAGCCGTCGGGCCGCTTAGCGGTTACGAAAACCCTTTGGCGGTATTAATGCATAATTGAATTTATCGATCGACACGTATTACGCGTCTGCCCCGCCGAGTCACGGGTATGGAGTCGTATTCAGTTGTGATTGAAGGATTTCGGATGAACTTCCGTCGAAATACTCGGGATACTTCGTGCGGACGCGTTTCGGATAGGAGTTTCATCGATATGAACCGCAGGATCGATTAGGCGAACGATATTGCTGTAATCTGACCGAATTGTTCGATAGTTTATGGTTTTGTTATTTATGAGCAGATGATTGACATTCTTGAAATCGCCATTGGAAGATACGAGTTCTTTATTTGGAGCAGAGAAGATGGACTGAAAAGAAGTTGGACTCAGAGTAGATCGGCTTAAGAGTGAAAAGCCAACAAAGAAAGAAGGATATTTTTATGAATTCTTTTGAAGGAATTATAAGTTTCAACGGTAGTTTTATATGTATTTTGGATATGTCTTAAAAAAAGAATTTTATATTTTTTTATTAAAAATATGTTTTTATTAAAAATATATTTTTTATAACGAATTAGATTGAAACGAGACTCTCTTGTAAGCACTGCCCAAGTGATTACTGCTGAATGATTAATTTGAAGTTAATGATGTAAAAATTTGTATAAAATACCTATGTATGAAAATAACTTTTGATTGCACGTAGGAATTTTAGGAAAAATATTGTTTACGCAAAATATCAGATTTTTAAAGAGAAGATTATGAATTTTTGATAAAAATTTCTTAGTTTTTGGATGTTTCTCAACAAATTTTTGATAAAAAGAAAAATCAGTACTCACAAACAAAGATGTTTTATATGTATAGTCTTCTTACCCTGATTTGCTAGCCAACTTGGCCCGGTACCAGGGCAAGATAAGCACGTTGCAGCATATTCGTATTTCGGTTATTACAGCACAAGATATACGGTTTACAGAATCGTTGCGAGCATAAAAATATAGAGGAAGGATGTCTCTCTCATGTTTACACAATCAATCATAACGAATAGCCTCAAAAGTTATAACTTTGAAATTGTGAAAGATGTGCCATCCAGCCTCGGTCTCTTTTACTTTGGATATTTTCTAAACTAACTTAAAAAAGAAAACAGTTGAGAAACAGGAGAGAAACGCGCTTAAAGTTCCAGTGCTAATTATAATGAAGAGACCAACATAATTCAATATGTGCGTTCACCAAATTCAACCACATCGGAGTCAATATAGTAGACTCTTCTGATCAACAAATGCTTCTTCAGCAACCATTTTGAGCTACTTAGGAGCCAATCTTACTTCATGCATCATCTGTTAGAACCTCATTTGTGCTGAATCAACGCTTGTGCTTCTTATATTGATAATCAACATAATTGGATCCAATTTTTTTATGTCTGTCATTTCATTATTTTAAGAAGACTATTTTTCCCCTTATTGAATATGATGGCCAAATAACTTGCAATTTGTAGAACTATATCTCCACTTGAGGAGATTTTTTATGCTAAATGAAAGAGTTAAAACTTACATATTAATGTTTAAAACATGTAAATAATTATAATATATCTTTTAGTCTATTATATATGTGTATGTGTGTGTGTGTGTATAAATTTTTAGTTATAATATATTATAGTCAGTGTTTAACTGGCTGAACATAGTATCATTCCAATAGCTCTATGCTCTCTAACAACATTTCATAAACTTTTTCCCTATTTCGCCAATTTAGACCAATTTTCAAAGAATTTTACACAATATTTCTTAAATTATAATCTTTCAGAAAATATAATGAAAAGAAAGTAATTTTTTTCGAAACTTTTAAGCTTAATCTACAACGTGTTCTTTGTTTCCTATTTTTTATTCTCTGTCCTTTTTTAGTTTTGAGTCAGAAAGAGATAAAGAGAAAGAAGCAGGAAACAAAGAACACATAGATTAGACTTTACAGTGGTGTTCTCCTCTTTAAATCATTTTCAACGGAAATTATAATTATATGCTGCTCTGTATTATTTGTTATTACGATTGCAAGAGGAAAAATAGCTTGTTATTACGTTAAATAATGTTTATAAAATACCTTCGTTTTGCGAGAGTTATCTCTGAGTTAAATTTATTTTCACGAAATTATACGTTATAATAATCGCCTAAAGCAAATTTGACAATTTGGCATGTTAAGAAAATCCCAGAATAAATAGAAAGATTTGTTTATTTATTCATTTATAATAGAATAAATTAGAAAAACGTAGCGGTTGAGACTCGTATATAAAGTTAGTCGCTTGTGCCGAACATAGCTTATATCGCAGCAAAGTATCAATTGACTTAACAGATTCGATGGATGAGTCATGAGAAAAGTTCACAGAGTGACTATACAAATTCATCCCAATAGAAATACGATTAAATCATCGGTGAACGACGCACTCCGTAGTTATTGTTGGACTTGGGTCTGAACCTGAACGCACCTCGTTATGGGAGACCGCACATGCATCGTCATTTTTATAATTGCGACGTTATGTTAAGTGTTCAAGTGACATGCATGTGTCATCCTTGTTTTCAAACAGTCTTTCATTTTAATTTTTGCGGTTTTTACAATATAGTATAGTACAGTACAATACAGTGCAGTTTTAAGGTACAGTTACATCTTCGAAAATACTTTAAACGCATCTGCGCATCTGCGAAACGCTTTAAAAAGAATTATAATTATGACTGAAATATTTGACGTTAAATATATGCAATTGATTTAAGGGGATGCTGAAGCTGAAAACTTTACCGACAGAACACTGACATTTTTCTGCAAAGTTTACGTCGTATTGGTTACACAGAATTACAAATGCTTTTACGTTATGAAAGTACGTGCAAAATAAATAGGAGCTTTGCTCGATATGTGACAAAAACAAACAAACAATTTTTAATGTAAAATCTCAAGCGTAATATTTGCCAAAAGTTCCGCATCTTGTAAAATCCCTGAAAGTAATATGGTCAGGTTTTTAATATGGCCAATCAGCCGTAAAAGAGATCATTTGGACGGAAAAATTCAAATAAGACTAGTATGTTCTTCTTTACATGTTATTAGAACACCTGACACAATTGCCGTTCTGAAATATCGCGTATTCTCTCTCATGGAGTTTATGTGTTTGACGACAGAGACGTTTCGTACTGCGCTCTGGTCAGATTGTTATTGTTCTCATGTTTATTAATTTATAATATTAGTTGAATAATTGCTTAATATGCAGTTTCCTATGCTGATTTTAATAACGATATCGAAATTTAGTTTACTTTAACAAGTAATTAATTAAAAAATATTTTAATGTAATATTAGGAACATTTTTATGAAATGACACGCGTTGCTAATATGGCCATATTACTAACTTATAGTGCCATAACCTGTAATGCTATATATGATTGAGTATTATAAAAATATTTTTACTTTTCTACTTTTAGATATGAATCTTGATCCTCCAAAAAAGAGGCACGGTAAATGGACACAAGAAATCTGTCCAAGGAAAATCTATCTTACATGGTATTTTTTTATAACGTGTTTTTTTAAATAAATATTACTTCTTTTATTATAAACTTTTATTATTTCCATTATAAATTGCATTAATTATAATTAATAGTTAAAAAATTGATTGATTAATAGTTAAAAGATTGATTAATAATTAAAAATTTAATTTTAAAGAGATAAGAAAAAGTGGCCATATTACCTTCATATTTAATATGACTTTTAATGTGGCCAAAATGGCTGCTTTTTGAAAATGAATTATTTTCTTATGGTTTGAATTGAATATCTTCTCTCATGACTTTTTTCCTAATTGCCAAAGATCCATAGTAAATTGTAATAGCGCAAGCAGATTTTGAAAATTCTATAAAATAACAGTTGGAAAATTTTTCGAATCTTAGCATGGTCATATCACCTTTAGGGACCATACGAAAGTGTGGATGCTCCAAACAGAAAAATTTTGAAGAACATTGCTCTACCTTCGCATTCGCATTTGCATTTAAAAACTTAAGAATATCGAAAAAGTTTGCAAAAAGATTTCTACACATATATGGTTAGATTTTCTATTGAGTATGATAAAACAAAACAACACACTTTCATGTAAGTTCTGTATATACAAGAAATACGAAAAAAATAGCGTGATTATGTTAGTAACGATTGTCTCTGTATTGTCGATATTGTTCGAGTTCGTCATTGACTCCAGCATTCCTTTAATACGACAAAATTCGCATACTAGTAACAGTGATAAGGCTGCTATTAGTCAATTCTCCATTCCTAATAATCAATTGTTTACTGTCACTGTTATCAATGTTATACACAGTGTAAAATAAATTAGCTTTCCATAAAAACGTTTTGCTAGTTCACCTAGTCCCACATTTTCTAATAAATAAAGACGGTTTGTATGTCCATTGAATGATTTTGAACAAAGAATATTGTTTTTATTTATTATTCAAACTCCCTTTCATTTTTATTTACTATTCAAACGCCCTTAAAAACCAATCTTACTTCACGCATCGTTTGCTGCAACTCATTTGCTTGAACCTCATTTGTGCTGAATCAATGCTTATCCTTTCTATTTTGGTAATCAACCCAATTGGATCCAATTTTTTTTATGTCTAATGTCATCTCATTATTTTAAGAAAACTATTTTTCCCCTTACTGAATATGCAGACGGGCAAATTTATTCAAACTATTGCAAGTGGCTGATATAAAAATGCAAATAAAAAATAAACTCATTGTTATTTGAGGTGAACTACCTATATTAAGTAAACTTGATTTTCCTTTTAACAAGTTCTTGATAATTTCTTAATAGCATTATGTTATTACTTAATAGCATTGTATATTACAAAATATTTGAATTGAGCTTGTGTAAATAACAATACAAACCAGAAATCCTCCATTAGTATCCCTTTGTGCAACTGAAAAAAAATATTTTTCACGGTTACACTTTTTTCTTAAATGAAGCGGATAAATGTACGTTAATCTTAAAAATGAATTGTATTAAAAAAAAAAGATTCAAGCGCGACGGGCGGAGAGAATTTAACTGGGGAGGGCGGAACTTCAATTATTAAACACTATAATTTCCCGTTGGAAGTGGCGGAGCGAAAAATACGCTCCATATTTCGCTTTACCGCCTCGGCGCATATTCCGCATTAACTCGCGGACATGAACACGCATAATTCTCGCAAAATGCGGCGCGTACAAGTTGTCCTCGCTCGGTAGAGAAACGGTAGAGAAAGGGTCAGGAAGGAAGTTGATAATTTCGCGCAAATGAAAAGCTGTGAGGCAGCCGCTCTCTCTCTCTCTCTCTCTCTCTCTCTCTCTCTCTCTCTCTCTCT
>NW_022639529.1:425451-431305 GCF_010583005.1 Odontomachus brunneus | reverse complement strand
CTCTCTCTCTCTCTCTCTCTCTCTCTCTCTCTCTCTCTCTCTCTCTCTCTCTCTCTCCCTCCCTCCCTCCCCTTCCCCCCTCTCTCTCCCTCGCTCTCTTTCTCACACGCGCGTCTGATTCATACGTATTAAGAACTACGAATTTAAAATTGCGCGCACGAACAATTTTATCCCGGGTAATGCGTCCTAAAATCTCACGACGTTCGTCAGACATTAACCATTGCATGTTCGCCCCGAACTCGTTGGACACGTCGTGAAACGCGAGAGCGTTGTTGTCTTAAAAGCGCGCGCCATCGCCGAGGCGCGGATACACACGCGTAAACATCGGCACGATCGGCTTCGTTAAGACGTCAATGATGATTACCGCGCGAGAACAAGTTCCCAGGCAGGATCACGTTCGCCGGCTCGTTAATAAATCGACTCGCGCGATAAAAAATATATATCCGATATCTTTCTCCCCCCTCTCTCTCTCTCTCTCTCTTTATCTATCTACCTATCTATCTATCTTTTTCCCTCAGCAGTGACGGCAGCATCGCTCTCGCGGGCGGCCCGAAGACTCATCGGCCCGGAAACACGTCGCATCGACTGCCGTCAGGAGTTAAATCTCGGCGAGAATTTTATTTCCGAGATCTCCGTTCCCCCGCCCGACGAGGCCCGGCGAGACTCCATTAAGTGCGCGACGAGCGGAGAGAGGAGGAAGGAGAAGCGGCTGCTCAGGACCGATTGTTCCTTTCGGTCGAGTGAAAAATTCTCCCTTCGCCTCTCGCCGGTGAGCGAACCCTCTCGGAAAAAGGGGATAGGATGTGCCAGGGTAAGGCCAAGGGTGGAGGGGAATCTCCTTAAAACGAGGCAATCTTCCGCGATCCGCCGTAAAATTACACGGAGGTTTTGGTGATGAACATTTTGCCGCGCATCCAGACGAGAGATCTCATCCCCCTCCCGGTCTATAGTCACCGCATTAAGCTTATCGCACCCGGCATTGTCGGGGCTGAAACACACGCCGATGGGCAATCGCTGAGAATCGTAGGAAGATGCGTGTACACGCGTCGTTCGGACCGCCACCTCGCCGTTTCACCAAAGGATCGTCCCGTGAACAACGGCTCCGGCTATTCGGAGCTGCTCGAGCAGCAAAATGTGGAGATAAGTCTGGGAGGTACCATAAAGTCATTCGCCTCCGCTGCTACCCGCTCGCTGCAAAACTACGGGCAGAACTTTGAAAGGGAAATTCGAGCGGCTGGGGCCGAGCGGCGAGTGAGCGAGCAGCGTTCTCGCTGGCAAGAAGCCCGGTGATGCGCTGAGTTAGCTGTTAATGTTCCGAAGAGAGCGTCCAAATAGAGACGCCGCCAGTGAATAGTTTAATTAACGGCGAGCGCGAAGGAAACACACTCCCGCCCCCGCGCGCCGACGGGGCCGTAATCGCGGCGCTTTCTGCGCGCGATTCCCACGCGCGCGCCTCGCGACTCCGCTGGAATGAATATTAGTGGACTAAGCTTCAATAATAAATCCTACTATGTTAAAGTGAATCAGTGAATAGCCACTGATATCAGTTATATGTAAAGCACTGAGCAGTTTCAGTGCTGTACTTATAACTGCAAATCAGTGTATATTTACCCGAGCAAAAATGTATCTAGTAGAGCAGATTTTAAGACTAGTAGCTAGATAGTAATGACTAGATAAGTTTTCTAGCCAGTCACTAGTTCGTGACTGGCTAAATATTCCTACTCAGTCTTTTGAATGTCAGGACTGTCTAGTAACTATACCAATTACATAGATAGTGGCTAGATGAAAAAGATTACACAGTAACGAGATAGAAAACCATCGGTAAATCCTGAATAGAAATTGGACATCAGAACTGTCTAGTACTTATATCAATTATAGTTACAAGTTACTTTTTTGTATCTAGCTAGATAATTTTTGTATCTAGCTAGATAATTAGATAATTTTTCTGGAACAGCTACTAGGAGAAGTGAGCGTTATATTCTTAGCTAGTAGCGATGTAAGACCCAACTTTTCTGTGTCATTACTAGACAATCACTAGATTTAATTTCTGTTCGGGTATATTACTATTTCTATTAGTATACCATTGTAGGTAAAATATAACGATTAACGAACCCTCTCCCCAACGACCCTGACATTGACACATATTATTATAAGAAAAGTATGTTGAAGAGCATACAAAAAGTTTTAGTCGTCGGATTTTGTCCATTGCAAAGCTTTAACAAAAAAAGTTTGTTAAATATTTAGCAAATTAAAATGTCATGTAAATATGACTTTTTAATTAAATATTTATATAAAATCAATTTATAAAAAATCATCGGTAAATCCTGAATAGAAATTAAATATCAGAATTGTCTAGTAACTATAACAATTATAGTTACAAGTTAATTTTTTGTATCTAGCTACTAGATAATTTTTCTGGTACAGCCACTAGGAGAAGTGAGCATTACATTCCTAGCTAATAGCAATGTAAGACCCAACTTTTCTGTGTCATTACTAAACAATTACTAGATTCAATTTTTGTTCGGATACTTGCTTTCAATGATGTTTCGCTGATTCATTTTAAGAGAATACCAGGTCAAAACTCCTTAGCCTTTCGTGGAAAAACATGTACATGTACATCACTTCTCCGTAAAGCGAACAAAAAAATATTTCTTTATCGTTTGCTAAGTAAGTTGCATAATTTCTTTTTTTCTCCTAAATCATCACCTAGAATTAATGAATTTATTTCGCAATCTCAAATTAGCTCTAAATACAAAATAATTTTTGACACTAAACATTATTATTCCAGCAAATTAACAATTGCTTCCATACACAATCTTTTTGTAGCATCAAAAAATCTGTTTAGTTATACCTCATTTTTCATTATATTAAATTTACTAACTTACTATTAAAATAACTAATTTATTTTTCTTATTCAGATAGCGCATTGGTCTGCTATGCCAAAAGTCCCGGGTTGTTCGATCCCAGGCGGAACCCTTAAAATTTTCATGCAATCGTGTAGCTCCTCTTCGGAGGCCCGGCAAGCCTCCAAGAAAAAGTATCTTTGCCACGAAGACCTCTCAAAATCTGCCAATCGGAATCAGCGTTAAAACTTGTAGGTCTCATATGCCTGTATTATGATTTACATACGCATTGCAGATATACGTAAAGGGAGGTAGACCTTTGTCCGACTTGGACTGTTGCGCCATTAAAAAAAATTTTTTTTCTTATTCTAATTCTTTATCATCTTGTCTAAATTTGCGTTTACATTGTCTTTTCTAATCTGTCATTCTAATAACTTGATATATCGTCACTCAAATTAGAAAACACACAAAATTTCAGTTTTACAAGAGATTTTACAAATGATGCAGAATCTTTTGTCGTGTAGGTGTCACTTGACACGACCAAGAAAAAAAAAGTGAAAGTTTTAATTGAATTTTTTGAAATTAAATTTTTACTTTATAATTATACTTTATAATTTATACTTTTGAAATTAAATTTGTAATTCATGTATAGAATCCAACCAAAAATACCCAAAATTACATTTTGTTTTCTAGATACTTGAACTCATTAAACTTAATTCGCCAAGAGGATTTAACAATCGATGTAGAATAATTCAATAACTGTCAAGCTACATATGATACAAATTATGTATGAACGAAATGACCTCAATTTCGTCAAAAATTGGAGTCAGAAGGTCTTCTAATTTGGTCGACGATACATTATATCCAAGCACAATAGAAATGAGAAATATTAAGTTTTGATTAATTATTAAGGTTTTATTGAAGCTTAGTATATAATCATGGCAAACGATGTCATGCATGCGCGTGCGCGCTCTTGTCCGCGAAAAATGCAATTTCGATCAAACGTTCGTTTATTGTTCGCATCACACACACACACACACACACACACACACACACACACATATTGACATTGGCTTATCGAAAAGGCACGCTCAACCGGCTGACAATGGTGAGATACGTTTTACTTCTGTCAAATGAAAACGAGATAATGTGCTGGCTGTCAAAAACGAATCACTTTAATCGCGAATGACGTCGACAACATGGGGGACAAGTATTTTTATATAAACACAGCCGATTGATGTGTGGGCCACTGTTCACTTGTGCCATATTGTTAACGGGCGTAGACAGAATTCGCCATTAACCCGTGAGTGTTCCTGTCACGCAACATGTGTTATTTTAAATCGAAATAGCGAATGTCAGTGTTCTGGAAGTAGCAAGTGCGTTTTCAATATCAAACACTAGATCAGACGAATTAATAAAAATTATGGTTGTTTTATATAACTTAACTGTTATGTAGCTTTATATAGCTTGACAGTTATTGAATTATTCCACGTCGATTGTTAAATCATCTAAGCGAATTAAGTTCAGTGGGTTCGAGTATCTGAAAAACAAAACGTAAATTTAGATAATTTTAACTAGATTTTATATACAAATAAAAATTTAATTTTAAAAAATTCAATTAAAACTTGATCAAATACTTCCACGGCGTCTTTCACGCTTTAAAATTGCATATTTTTTAATGAATAATTAATAACGCGCGAGAAAATATTGTATACTAAAGAAAAAATATAGTTGAAGTAACTATAATTTATATTATATACTATAATTTATATTATAACAACTATTTATATTAAAATCATCATAGTTTATGATATTATAGTTTTTATTTTAAACATATTGTTTTAATTCTTCTAAATATGCAAACTGTAGCAAAGTAAATACAGAATCATAATAATTATACCTATGACACATATATTCATCCGTCTCTTATCATCTCTTCATCATCATCTGTATTGTGCATCCGTATCTTATAATTGTCATAAACATAAATGATATTTTCGTATAACAAAACATCATAAAATATAGTATATAGTATAACAATAGTAATAAAGAAATGTATTCACACAGTTGAGTACAAAAATGCACATTTATAACCAACTTGATCTGATTTGACTTTATATATTTACTATATTTACTTGAATTATATGCAAAACCGCACATACCTCTAGCACTGTAATTTTATGTTCAGTTGCCTTATTCTATTTGTTTGTCTGTAATACCAATTCCTTTGTCAAACACCTTATAGATAATCATGTACATACGGTAATATTTCCGAATTTTTCTTTACCAAATATATGTATGGAGTAAAATTTATCAGTATTACAAATATGTACAAATGTACAATATAATCACATACTTTTCTTTAAAAATAGTTGTTTCTTTTACTGTTCTCTGTCATTAATATCCTGTGTACGATAAAGTACTCTATAAGAATGTAGTTATATATATACTATATATACAAATATTTATCATATATACTATCATATATACTACGATTGCATTAATTATATAAAATACTTTGATATATATATATATATATATATATATATATATATATATATATATATATTTAAAATTACTATAATTTATATGGTAAAAATTTACATAGTTTAATTATATCCTGTTATAATTATAATTATTGCCAACATTCAGATAACATTTACTATAGAAATAACATTTCTATTTATAAAATTTTTATTGTCACTATATATTTCCAAATACCATACATTTTTCTCTCAGTGTGCCACCCGACAGAGGCGTTCACGGTACTTTCGCCCATTAAACAATTTAATCGGACGAATTCGCGCGCATTCTAAACGCTCTTTGTTTCCCGCGATTCTTGCCGGGACGGATTTATTCGCATTCGTCGATATTATTGGAATTCGCACGGTAGTATTCCCCTGCACGCTTCGTACCGCGGCGCTTCTTTGCGATAGAAAGAGAGAGAGAGAGAGAGAGAGAGAGAGAGAGAGAGAGAGAGAGAGAGAGAGAGAGAGAGAGAGGGGGGGGGG
>NW_022639529.1:410767-425421 GCF_010583005.1 Odontomachus brunneus | reverse complement strand
GAGAGAGAGAGGGAGGGAGAGAGAGAGAGAGAGAGAGAGAGAGAGAGAGTGAAAGAGGGGGGGGGGTTTCTTTTCCTCAAAGGGAAATCAATAATTCCGGCATTCGCTTGGACGCCTTACGCCTATGTGCGCGCGAACGCGTCCTCTCGGCTTTCGTAGATATTGCTGAGTCATCTTGTTGCGAGTTTGAGAGCGTAGCGTGTCATTGGCTCTCCGGCGATCCATTATGATCGCTCGCAAAAAAGAATGGCCTGATAATACGCTGGATAATCTATCTACTTGGTCGCTCCTTTATAGCGGGGAACAGCTCGATAATAGGAAATCGATTTATCGCGTAACCAAGAAGGCACCTCTTCCTGCCTCGCTTTCTCCTTATCTATAGACAAACCGAAGTACTACGAATGTCTAGCCCGTTCATGCTACCGGTTCTTCGTCCCGATTGGCATGCATGTACGGAGCAGCACAATGGAACGCGCTCGCGACTCCCGCGATTTCTGCGAAAAATATTCTCCGCAACTCGCCTGTAATCGGTTCTCGTTTACACGAAGGGAGCACAGTATGTCGAACGTACGAGAGAGAACTGTAACGAACGCGCGAACTACAAAACGCACCCCGCAACGTGGTGTTGGCAGTCAATCGGGTCTGTTTTAACAAAGTACAGAACACACCGGACGAGATTCTCCCGCGACTTTTTGGCGTGAGAAATCCGACGATCTCCTCTACGGAGTAGCGTGGACGAATGACGTCGGTGAATTTATGGCCATTTATTTCTCGCGAAAGTTCGGAAATTATACCAACGTATAAGCTGCGATTAGCAGGTGAGAGTCAAATCAATACCAAGAGCGAACGTCCTCTTCGCTCCTTTGCAGACTACAACAACGCGACGGTCGCTTCCGTGATTGTTGCGAGTCACTCGGACTTAGGGTTGCCAAGTATCCGGTTTTGACTTGCACTATCAGGTTTTCAAGAGACTTGTCCGGTTGACAAATCAAACCATACATCATATGTTCGGTTTTTAATAAAACTAAATTCACCAATTGATCAACAATGGATAGACATTTTTAAAAAGTTTAATTTTACTATAAGTAGCTTATTAAAAATAGTTCAGACTGTACTTTCAATACCAACAAATGATGCTTTGCTGGAAAGGGTGTTCAGCTTAATGGAATGGACAAAGCAAAGAAACAGAATGGAAGTTGAATTGGTCAAAGCTGAATTATTTACCGTAATTAATTTTAATATGTTATGCAGTGAATTCATATATTATGCCACATCTAAAATCAAACTATTAAAAGTAAGTGAGAAGTATAAAGAAATACAACTTTAATTAATTAAATGATTTTTAAATAAGCTTAACTTATAATTCTAAAGTTATATCATACGTTTTGTTTTTCTCACTAAAATACTCTACTTTTATTTAACACACATAACGTTGTCTTATATATATATGTTTAAAAATATATATTTTAGCACATGTATAAATATATGTTTTAGCACATTTAACGAGTTTGTTAAATGTTTTAACAAAATATTTAAACCAGATATTAAATATCATGTGTATAAAACATTGTTTAATTTTATGTTTGATAATAAAATATATTTTTTATAAAAAAATAGTAGGTTATTATTTTTTTATTCAAATCTTGTTTTTGTAAAACCTTATTTAATTTTATGTTTGATAATAAAATATATTTTATATTAATAAAATAGTAATGTATTATTTTTTCATTCAAATCTTATTTTTAAAACTGTTTGGAAAACAACATTGTAATTTCTTATAAAATTTTGTATTTAATCTTTTTTATTCTTATTTCTGCCCGGTTTTGTTCGGTTTCTTTACCAAAGAGGAAATGTCTGATAATTTAAACTTTTGGGTTTGGTAACCCTACTCGGACTCTGTGTACGTTTTTCAAGCGAACCTACCGAATATCATTTTTACAAAGACCTACCCTTTTACCTCTCTCTGCCGGAAGTTCTTTAAACCCGTTACCCGAAGCTCAGAAGTTGCAATCCGCCTCGAAAAAGTTCTGAGTAAACGCAATTAACAAACACGAGACAGAAATGAGATGATCGTTTAACCCCTTCTCCTTCCCTTCTGCCGCTCCATCCGTTGGGATTATCGGGAGCTAATCAATTTCTCATCGAGGCAGAAGTACCGACGAGAATTCATCGGGAGTCACGAGAACGAAGACAACGACAATGACAACGACGACGACGAAGATGCTTCGTGTTTGTTCCCGTCGCCAAAGAACCGAAGACAAAGCGCGAGTTTCTCCAAAGCCGATTACTCGGGATTGTGTTTTGCTATTGCAATTTCCTTCACGCCAGCGCGGGGAAGCGTGATCGTGTTGACGCTCCCTGCCTCCCTTCCCCATCATTAATATCAATACGTTCGAATAATTCTGAAAATAGCCCGCGTGGAATTCTTAACGAGCGTGACGCGGCATTCGCGCGAACGCGCGTCATTTTCCTTCGCTCAGTTGCAAGACACGTCGCGAGACAGATCTTTCTTTGCACAACAACGCGAAAGTATCGGCGCGCGATAGATTAGTCGCGCGGCACAAACTTTGCTCTCAATCTCGCAAAACTAGCGCGAAAAGGAGGAGGACGACGAAGAGACGAAAGGGTGGCCGGGGTTGCGAGGCAGGGCAAAGCGAGATGCATTATTGATTTTCGGAAGTTCGTCTAACACGACATAGATAGAGTTAGGCGGACTTAAGGGGTTAATCTTTAGCAGTCAATTTAGAACGCAGAGGAAGTTAGATAAAGTCCAGCGCTCTCTCGTCGGGCGTTGCTATTACGCAGGTAACTCCAACTGACTGAGCCGGCGGTAATCTAATTACGTTCAATACCGTGTGTAATTATTGTCGCAAAACGCAATTAACGCGATATAAGGCACGATGGCGTCGATGGTGAACGGTCGTATTTTTGCTTTCATTTCGCTCAAGTTTTCTTTGTGGGCTGCGTTTCTTTCTTGCGTAGAAATTTCTCAAAATTTTCCCTAGATAGACTCCGACTAGAATGTGTTAATTTATCCCAAAATTGTTTACCACACTACAATACAAATCGGGATTCTCATTCTTGTCCTAAACTTGAGTTTTCTGTTTAGAATTTAAACAGAAATATTATAGAACTCACATTCATTTCTCAATCAGTAACGTCGGTACTAAACAGGGAATCCCGTTTTTATATCAACTATTATATTGAACAGAATTAAAAATAATATTTTTTACAATTTGTGTATTATACTGAATTTATTAAATTTACTGAATTTACTGAATAATAAAATTATTTGAAAAGTAAACATGTTTTGTTAAATTCTAATGTAAAATGAAGATCAGACAGAATATCAAAAAAATTTTAGGTCAGATAAAAACTTTCCAGTAAAAATAGGAGCCTTCCAACAGTTTATGCTTTTTATGTACTCAAACTATTTCAAATATTTTGCTCAGTCTCTTTTTAAATAAATTATGAATGTTTTGAATAAAACAACATGTAGTATATATTTTTATTTCAAATATAAAATTTTAATATCACATTAAACATTCATACAGTGTGTAGTAATTATTTACAATTAACAATTTTAGAAAGAGAGAGAGTGAGAATAAGAATGACTATACAACAACTCTTAAGCGTGGAAAGAGACTTATAAAATAGGGATAGAATGACTTAGAAAGAATAGATTAAGCTGAGAGCTTCAATAAAGGTCAGGATGACAATACAACTTCTTTTCGCGAGCGAATTCTCGAAGCTGATCCGTCTTCCCTTTATCGATTCGTGCTGATTCCGATATTCCCGGTGGCATCTTCTCATTCGTTGACTTTCACGGATTTATGTTTACTCGATTACATCCTAAGTGTTTACTTCATAGATTCTATTTACCTTACTTATGTTTAAACTGTCTATTATTACTCGCTACATTCTTGTTTACTTAAATTCCTATATTTATTATAGAATAATGTATTTCTAAAGCTTATTTTCTCTCGTAGCACAAGATTTTAGAATATTCTCTTACAAATTTATATCTTGAAAAGGACAGACCTTATATTTCTATAAATCATAATTATGTAAATACTAATTACCATACTAAGGGTAATTCCATCAGCGTCTAGCTACGAGATAATAAATTTATATCTAACATCATTATCATTAATAATGTAACATTCACTTCTTGCGTTAGATAAATGGATAGATAAATAAGTTATTGAACAAATGAAATTATGTTATGGGATGAAAAAACATAATGTTAACCAATGCTAGATAATAATGTAACGCTCAATTCTGTTTTCCTGAGATTAATATGACCTTAATTTTGATTTGCTACTCAATTTTTAAATGATAGTGGTGATCATAATCTAGCTAGTAGCTAAATTATGTATTTTCAAGATAACGCCATTTACTTTGTCATATTTTATATTGTAATATCTAGACAACGGCTAGGCCACAGATCTAATTTTATATTTCAATGAAAAATTAACCAATAACGAATTAACAACGTGCTAGGAAATTTAATTTAGCTCGTACTAGCTAGCTACTAGTTTTTGATTCAGATTGATTAGTTACGTTTCTACTCGGATATTAGTTTGTTATTCTTTAAATCTCCTTTCTTCCTTCCATTCTTTCCACGCAACTTTCCTTTTGTCTTTGCATTTCCCACTTAAAATCGCAACTTCAATTTTTTGAGAAATCAGAATAAATCTTAATTAGATTTCAGAAAGTTTTCCATAGTTGAGATAAGAATTGGATTTCTAGTATCCTGTATATAGTGGTATCGCGATACGATACATTTATTTGGAACAAGTTTGAATAATTTGACCGGAATTTGTGTTATACTTGGGAATGTTTGGCAAATTTCTATATGAGATCCATAATTATTTTAAGGAATCGGATCCCGATTAGATCCCAAGAAATTTTCTCTACGGTTTTTCATCTTTGGATGCGCATATTCGGCAGAATTTTTTAACTCTTTCGGGACGGTTGGTCACTTTTTATGCCATAATTGTTCTTTGCTTTTATATTGGAAATTATTCTTCTGATTCTCATGGAGTTTGCTATAATGGGGTTTTTGGGATCGCTGAATTCGAATATAATCTCACAATTTTGATATTCAAAATAGTTGATCCAATATGGCAGACAAAATTGGCTTTTCCGGAACGTAACTTTCTAACAGGAACGAAAAATCAAGACTTTTGGGTTTCTTCTGGTTTTCAGAGGTTTCTAAGATCGCTGAATTTGAATCTGACTTCAAAAATTAAAAATTCAAAATAACCGATCCAATATGGCGATTTTCAAGATGCCAAATTATGTAAATATGACTCAATTTCTGTAGAACTTCATACTCTCTAAATTTTAATTAGTGAAAATCTTGACTGATTTCTATGTATGATCCATTTTCACAAGGGTGAGCACAAATGAGCAGATGTGATCAGATCGGGTTAGATCTAAAAAATTTTTTCCTTGGTCGGCATTTTGAATTTCAAATATTCGATTTCAATTCTCAAAAAAGTATCTTTAAAAAGTTTCATAGTTTAAATTTCACGGAAATTAAATGATATTTATATTATTTATCATTCCTTCCACCACATTGGATCCGCCATCTTGGCGGAATTAAAAAAATCTAAAGTCGGATTCAACAACCCCAAAAATCCATAGAATACGACTTTCCTATAATTATCTCCCCGAGCAACCCCCCGTTCTAAAAGGGTTAAAAATCTCTTATTTCCTTTCACGTCGGAAAAACAAGTATACCGCGCCGCCATCATTCCTCGAATTCACATGGGTGCGTGTAAACGACGTGGCCAAGAGTGGGATCCCGGTCTCACGGGAGACTCAGAGCCACTTTAAATTTAGGATTGACTTTAACACGTAGCCGGGGGCGCACCGGCATAATCTATACGCTCAAGTTGCATTTAAAACGAAAGCCCGGCTGAAATTGTCCGCGACGAGAACGGACGAGCTTCTTGTAGGTATGTTACGTGTATATTACGTGCGCAACGTATATTACGAGCGGCTAATGCAGCCTTTACGTCGTCGCAGCTTACGAAAATTCATAAGGCGGCATAAATCGCGTTACGTCGAAATCTTATTTCCGCGCTAGCACGCGAACGAGCCACTTGGCGTGCCAGCGTCCGTCCGCCGGGCCTCGTCTCTGTCGTGAAACCAGCGGCTACAGGCAGGCAACACGACGCCCTTTCCTCGTATACCCTTCGGGAGAGAGGATCGTAATTAGCCCGGGTGTAAACTCTCCGGCAGGGCGCCCGTCTCACATCCGTCAGAGCTGTCTTGGTTGGGCGTTGCTGACGAAAACCTCGGAGCCGAGCGAATCGGGCCGCGTCGACGGCAGCGCGGGTAGAAGGCGGACTCTCGCATCGCTTGACGAGGAGAGAAGAGAGTGAGAAAGTAGAGAGACTCGCGTGATGTCGGTCGAGAGATAAAGAGCGGCGGCGGCGGAGCGCCGGAAGAAACCGACGTGGAAGCGAGCGAGCGAGTGAACACGACGACGACGACGACGACGACGACGACGAAGAAGAAGCAGCAGCCGAGATCGAAGGGGAAACGTTTCAGGGCCGCGTGGGGAAACAGCGGGGTGCAAGAGAGAAAGAAAGACAGAGCGAAAGGGACGGAGAGGGGAGCATGGTACGAGTAAAGTGATTGCGAAAAGGGGGTCAGAGGGAAAATAGGGTACGGTGGTTTAATAGAGTGAGCCATGATGGATGATGTCGGATCGATATTACTTCTTCTTACTCGCGGTCCGAGCACCTACGCCACGTGCCCGAGTATTCATGGCATTTCGGAAGCCGCGGTAGACCGTACCCACGATATACGGTGCCGCATACCGGACATTTTCGGCAGCGGACACAAGCCCGCACGGTGTGTACGCACACTCACGCACGCTTGGATCCGCGTTATTACGCGAATTCGTCTATACGCGCGCCAGACACCGCGCGAGAATTCATAGCGGCTTCGTACCCGCTGCGAGTCGGGAGATACGGAGAGAACCGGTGAGCGAGCGAGAGAGAAGGAGCCTGGGCGAGAACCCGAGCGGAGAAGCAGAGGAGAGCCGCTGAGCCGCGACAAGTACGATTTTCGCGACTAACGATCGTCGTCGCGGTACTGGAATTCCTACCCTAGAAGGGTAAGAAATTGTCAGCAACGGTTGTCGCGGCGAGCCGCGATAATTCCTCCTCTGCTGCCTCTCGCTGCGCGGCCATCGCCGTTTCACTCGCGCGAGAAAGAAACTATCGAGATTTATGGGTGAGGATGAACCCTAAAGTAAAAGAGGCGATCTGAAATTCACGCGGGGTCAGCCGATCGATGGTCGATAGCGGCGAACCGCGCCGGCCCCACGCCGGACGTTTCCCGTGACATCTCGGCAAATCTATGGAAAATCCAGCGGGGCGTTCAGCCGCGCCAAACATGACCGCTCGGGCCGACGCTCGACCGCGATTATTTCGGAAACAACTCACCGTGGCGTAAATCCGCGAATTGAAATCTTTCTCGAATGATTCAAGTCACCATGACTGTTTCTATCCACGGTTGAAGCGTGCCGTTTCTCAGCTTCTCCAACCAATAGGACGTTGCGGATTCGGACACGAAAGTTAATACTTTGAATCTCGGATTAATTCTATTTGCAAAACATTTTTTCCCTATTCATTATCGTTTCTACCAGTGATATCTAATGTTTTAATAATTTTCCAGTCAATCATTTTAAGGGGATGCTGAAGCTGAAAACTTTACCGACAGAACACTGACATTTTTCTGCAAAGTTTACGTCGTATTGGTTAGACAGAATTACAAATGCTTTTACGCAATGAAAGTACGTGCAAAAATTAATAGGAGTATTGCTCGATATGTGACGAAAACGAACAAAAAATTTTTAATGTAAAATCTCAAGCTGTCAGTTAGCGTACTATTTGTCTAATCCAAAAGTTCCGCAGCTTGTAGATACCGAAAGTGTGGATGTTCAGAACAGAATAATTTTTAAGAATATTGCTCTACCTTTGCATCTGCATTTGGAAGCTTAAGAATATCGAAAAAGTATGCAGAAAGATTTCTACGCATATGTGGTTAGGTTTTCCGTTGAATATGGTAAAACAAAGCAACACACATTCATGTAAGTTCTATATATACAAGAAATACGAAAAAGATAGCGTGATTATGTGGTGACAATCGTCTCTGCATTATTAACATTGTTTCGAGGTCGTCATCGACTCCAGATATGCCGATTCAATTACATTTGCAGCACGCTGACAGCGCGTAGAGGGAATGGTTCCCATATATGCGTGCCCTGTTCGTGTGCGTCTCTCACTTCAGCCACATTTCAGCCGAAGTGAGAGAAGAGCACACGGACAGGGCACGCATACATGGGAGCCATCCCCTCTACGCGCTGTCAGCGTGTTGCAAATGTAACTGAATTGGCATTCCTGATTGACTCCAGCATCCCCTTAAAGAAATCAAAATGTTGCTTCGGAGAAACAATTCTTAGATACGCTACATTATCTTCAGTACAAATCATATACTGTATAATAGCAATTTTTTATTTTTATATATTCTAATAATGCACAATTTTTTATATGATCCACTTTTATGATAAGTGCAATATTAATAAGTTACAATTACTTGTGGAACTATCAGTCTCGGAAAAGGAATGACAAGTGCTGAGAATTTACAGCTTTTTATCAGTACAACTGATAAAATAGAAATAAGATAGAAATCTTATTATAGATAGTGACTTAGTGATAAGATAGAAATCTTGCCTAAAGTCATGAAATACAATGTTACCAAAAACATTTAACGGTTTGATGAAAAAAATATCGATCAGTTTGACATCTGCATCAACTTGAACTAGATGTTATCTCAAAGCAACAACGGGCAAAAGATTAATGAGAAACGTGCGACTCGCAGAAATTTCTCAAAATTTTCTCAAGCACAGTATAAATTTCGAAGTAGAAAAAGCGACCTCTTCCTAGTCAGCAATTGGCCAGGAATTTTGTTTACTGACTAGTTTTTGACAAGTTTAGATGACGCTGTGTGTTGTTTCGCCAATAAAACTAGTCAGATTCTCTAACCAAACTTTTTCTTGTATAAAATTCTATCAAATAGTTTTCTTCGTTTGAATATGCACATTGTAAGATAATATATTTTATTATTCAATCTAAAAATAATATGAAACTCATGTTTTAGAAGGTAGTCTTTTCACGTGCAAGTTTATTTATGATTAAGATGGTTGTAGCTTTATTTTTAACTAATATTTTTCTTAGCTAGTTTCTGGCTAATATTTAGTTAAAAAACATTTTATCGATATTTCTGAAGTTTTTACTAAACAGGAAAACTAACCAGCATTTGGTATTTTAGGCTTTCGTGGTGTTGTCCAACACTTTGCTTGTTTTTGTTAGATTTGGACATCTTCCTTGTATTTAGTTCCGATCTTTCGTGAACATTTCAGTTTACTTCTTCAGAGAGCGAGTTGAAACTTTAGTTTCAGGTAGCCCTGCTTCCTGAAGAAGTGAACTGAAGTGTTCACGAAATGTCGAAACCAAACAAAGAAGACGCGATGCAAACCTGGAAAACAAGCTAACTATTACCCAATAACCATTTTTCATTAGTTAATTTTTATCCAGTAACTGGTCAAGAAATATTGGGCAATATTTTCCTCCGCCCAATCTCTGAATAGTTACTGTTTAATAAATCTTAATAGAAAGTAACTAATTTCTAGCTAGTTTTTTCTAAAAATTTTTCTACTTGGACCAATTAGAATGTCTAAAGAACTTTGACCATTTTGGGTCCTTCGCGACTAATAATGAATTGCATAGTGATCGATAAAGGAATAACAGATTATTGGAAATCTGATATTACTGATTATTTCCGTTACTGAAAAGACCCACAAGGATTTGCAAATCGCTTAAGAAGTTAAGTTTCCTATGACGATTCTAATGAAACAAAAATATTATTTGTCTCACTACAAGGAGGTACTCTATATACCAAGAAATCGAATCAAAGTATACTACCTAATATATTTATAGTATATTTTTCCAATATTTGAAAGAATGTTAATCTGAATAGCGCCGACTTAGAAATTGTGTTTATGAAACATTTTGATCCTCTAACCTTTCATATTAGTTAAATCCCGTTATTAGCCGCGAAGAGCCTAGTATTTATATAAATATAGGCAAGACTTTTTGTGTTCTTTCGATCGAATCGACTAGTCTTTGTTTCTATTCGATACTTTTCTCACTCGCGTGCCATAGTAGACATTTTGTTTCTCCCTTTTGATCAATCCTGCAAATACCGTTAATCATTAAAGATCAATGAAGAATCTCGAGATATAACATTGAACTAGTTAGTGTACTAACTAGATGCTACAAATGATTATTTCTTGTTGCTTTTTTTATGCTGATGCTTGACTTAAAATTTGAAATTTTGATCCTACTTTCGACCTCCATATTCTATTTAACATCTACTTTGATACTTTGAAGCCTACGTCAAAATCTTTTGATCCTATTTAACTTACTGCTTTGTAAAGAGATCCTCTTAGAGAATCCTTCACAATTAACATTTTGTACGTTTTTTACCATTGAAAAGTTTATGTCTATGCAACATCTGTGTTCCTCTAATAATAAACTTTTATTCCAATCCAGTTTTATTTATAAGCCTAGTTATTTATTCTAATAATAAACTTTTAAATAAAGTCTAGTTGTTAGCCGCGAAGGATCTGGAACTCATACAAAAATGAGCAAGGTTCTTTGTTCCAAAATTGGTTATCCCTCCATCACATCGATTAGAAACCCTATTGTTTTCTCAGATATGGGTTCTTTGTGTAAAATCAATATCAAAACAGGAATACTATGAAAATATTTTTTCAGTCGGTAACATCTGTATACTTTAATGATATCAAACAAGAAATCTCGTTTGGAACAAGGAATTTTTTAACTCCAATTATTCAATGAAATAAAAACTAAAAACTATTTAATAATTTAAACTATTTAAATATTTTTTAACAACATAAATATTATACTAAATAATGAAATTATTTAGAAAGTCAACATATGTTTTATTCAATGAATACAAAAATGAGCAAGGTTCTTTGTTCCAAAATTGGTTATCCCTCCATCACATCGATTAGAAACCCTATTGTTTTCTCAGATATGGGTTTTTTGTGTAAAATCAATATCAGAACAGGAATACTATGAACATTTTTTTTCAGTCGGTAACATCTGTATACTTTAATGATATCAAACAGGAAATCTCGTTTGGGAACAGGGAATTTTTTAACTTCAATTATTCAATGAAATAAAAACTAAAAACTATTTAATAATTTAAACTATTTAAATATTTTTTGACAACATAAATATTATACTAAACAATGAAATTATTTAGAAAGTCAACATATGTTTTGTTCAATTCTAATGTAAAATGAAAACTAGAAAAGATATTGGAAAACTTTTGGATTCTCCACTCTTGGAACCGCATGTCTAAAACATCAACCTTTTAACCATAACCCCACAATTAAATTCTAAGGAATGCTTACGGAGATTTATTTTATCATGAAATACTGTTTCGATGTTTATGCGCGTCCCGTTTATGTTAAAGTGATCTTTACCCAACGGAGCTATCTGTTTTCGCAGGGGTTTCGCATTCCTAGACTACTTCCCCTACGTCGATCTATCCTATAATTTTATGTTGCTTTTCAATAACTTGAATCTTCTTGTTTTCCTTCTCTAACTTGTTTTTCTTAAATTTATACTGGTTTATACGTACGATCAATTTAGAAATAATATAATTAAAATGCACATCGGAAAAGTTAAAGGAAAAATATACCTCTCGCAGGCAATTTCGTCACAGAACGTCACGGTGCGGAACAGTGAAACATTGGTTGAAAAATACCGGTTTAGATAGTAGCATCACACTGCGGGACGTTACATGCGGTGTTTTTGCACCACGTTGTTTTCGCACACGTCGGGAGTTCACGGTTTTACAATACCACCATTTTGAATCCCAAACAATTCAAAACATTTAATACTCGCGCCCGTTTCGGAAGTATGCAAGTGTGACAGATAAGTATCCAATACTCGCTAAAGCATGAAAGTATCGAGCATCGATATAACTGAAACTTCGAATTACATCGGCGAGAATATTCAAAGTCGTAGATTAGACGTGTCGTGTGAAAATGTGCGAGGAAAAAACAGCGCTCCCAGTCTTCTTCGTTCTATCGCGATTTCTGCGTGTCGGGAAGTTTGGTCGTTCTCAAAGTGGCCGATTTCAATTTCAATTTTGATTCTTTTTGTCGGTATGGTGTTTGCCGGCGCGTTTGCCGATTCCTCCCGGCCACGCCCGACAGACTGGCCGGAACAGAGAAAAAAGAGACGAAAAGAAGGGAGAGGGAGCGAGTGAACCTGTTTATCCGCAAAAGCGTCTCAATCGGAACAACCCGGGATTAATTCGCCAGAAGACGGGATATAATAACCATAGTCTGGCGCTGAAAAAATATTTGTCCCCGGCTGGCGGTCCGCGCGTCGCCAAGCGCATTCGCCAGTCCGTTGCTCGTCGCGACCAATCCGAGGAGCGAGAGAGGCAGAGAGTGAGTATCGTCGCCGAAGTTACGCCGCCCTGGGGATACTCTCGAAAAGGGTATGACCCGGGTATGACCCGGGGCAGCGCGGCCGGCAATATAAAGTTACTCGAAATTACATCTGCATATTATTTCAATTTTGTAGATTGTTTAACCCCGGGTAACGCCGGATACGAGGAACTCCCGTGAAAGTTTTCTTAGGATAATCTCTTAGGTGGCCCCCGCCGGGCTCTCTCTCCCTCTCCCTCTCTCCCTGTCTCTCTCTTTTTCTCTTTCTCGCTACCCCCTCTCGCTATCTACCTATTTCAATCCCTCTCATGTTCCTTCTCTCTCTCTCTCCCTTCCTCCCTTTCCCACTTCCGCACCGCACCTCGCCGCATCTCATTGGCCGTCGGAAGAAATTTGTTGGCCCCGCTGTCTAAAATTAATTTACCGGCTGCTGCGGCAAAATAGGCGAAAGCCAACGAGCCGCGAAGCGAATAAATAAGTACCGACGTCGACTGCCACCGATGCAACGACGGTGCTGCAAGTCCGTCCTCGGCACGATCGCAGGACGAAGGTGCGGTGACAGAGAGAAAGAGAGAGAGAGAGAGAGAAAGCAAGCAAGAAAAGAGGTACGGCGGGGAGAAATACACGTCATTCGCCCGGGAGTTTTCGCCCGCGATAAACAGCGTTGAAAAACAAGTCGGCCGGCGTAAATCGCGAGAACTTTATATTAGGTATTTTGAATCGACGAAAAAAGCCGGGTTCGCGCGAGTTTTCCTACCGCTGCCGCCGTCGCCGTTCCGATAGACTCCCGGATGCAACGGCGCGTGATAAATCGATCCCATGAAACCTACCCAGCGTTCGTTCGCGTACGTAAAGAAAGGACCTCGAAACCTCGCGTATTTGTCCCGTCCCGTCCTCGAAAGGTTTAGATAAATTCTAATCAAACACAACGTTGCGTCGGAAAAAAGTGGGATTGAAAGTTTTGACAACCGATCGTGCTCCTTCCCCGTGCAAACTGGAACAACTCTCATGCAAACTGGAATAACTGAGAAATAAATTCGACGACGTCCCGTCAACAATAGCCCGTGGATCGGTTATTTTATATAGATAACATAAGTTTACAATTTCGCAGTGATCGAAACGTTGTGCGCACGCGAGCGAGTAGGATGTTGCGGATGTAATCGAAAAATAACGCTCGGAGGAATGCGCCATTCAGATCTCCCGTCCGACGCAACGATAAGACAAGGCAGCAGTGGATGAGCGGGCACAGATTTAATGTAATCCACAGCTGACAAATTTGCGCACATCACGTCCGTGCGCATTAGTTTTCCTCGACAAGTTCACCGTTGTATCCCGTTTATCGCACCTTATTTAAACGATCCAGGGAGAAAAAAGGAGGAGAACTCGGGCACACCTGCCGATCTTCAATTTCAATTTGCAAGACGCACACTTATCCGGGATAGAGAGAGGGTGAAAGGAAGAGGAAGGGTGACAGACAGACAGAAAGAAAGAGAGAGGTACTTTCGAGATTAATTCCCGCACCTCTCAGCATTTTGATCGGCGAGATACGATGGCGAAATAACTTCGAACACCTTCGCTTTTCTCCAATCACAGTAAGCCAGAGGTGGTCGGATAACAGAAGGGAGAGCGAAGCTACGAAGTTGGGGTGTGGGAGAGATTGGAAGAGGAGAAAGCCACTGGAAGACGGAGGAAAGAGAGCGTGGGCAGCGTGTCGTTTGTATCAATTTAGCCCGACCACCTAGACGTCCATCGACTTGCTTCGGATTTAATCTAATGCCACGTTGAGAAGAGAGGGTAATTCATTAAACAAGGATCCACGGCTCCGCAGTCTGGTATCGCGTCGCATTGTCGAGACGACCAGACGTCAGCCATTTGCGCGCAGAACGGCTAAAATAATTAAAATTGCTCTATCGAATTTCAGTCATACCATCTAATCTAATCTAATTCGGTAACACAAAGGTCGTTGAGCATTAATCGTTCTGCATTAGTCCCAAATTGGTCGCAAGCAAACGCAAATATATATATATATATATATATATATATATATATATATATATATATATATATATATATATAT
>NW_022639529.1:409859-410507 GCF_010583005.1 Odontomachus brunneus | reverse complement strand
ATATATATATATATATATATATATATATATATATATATATATATATATATATACAGGGTTGGCCAAAAGTCTGGATACACCCAAATATGTCATAAACGATGCATTTTAGAAAAAAATGTTTCAGACAAAAGTTGTAAGACTTAAAAACGCGCATTCAACGGTAGTAGTTATTTGACATAGGATGGCGTCGCCAAGGTTAGAACAAGATCAACTTTGCTTTTTTAAATACAAATACATATTTTTTTATTACGGCATTTTATTCTGCGTAAAAAAGCAAACAATTTTTATTTGAAAACATTTTTTACACATCTATTTTCTAAGATATTTACAAAAATATCTACAAAATTATTGGTTCAATAATTTTTTTACTTGAATTCTATCAACTTTACCGAAAAATATCAAGAGATAAAAATTGCTTATTTTGTTTTCAAAGAGCTCTGAGAATTTTTTCAGAATTTTGTGTTAACTTTTTAGTACTTCAAGAAAATGCAAGAAAATGCAGTACTAAAAAGTTAATAGAAAATTCTAAAAAAATTCTCAGAGCTCTATGAGAACAAAATAAACAATTTTTATCCCTTGATATTTTTCGGTAAAGTTGATAGAATTCAAGTAAAAAATTATTGAAACCAATAATTTTGTAGATATTTA
>NW_022639529.1:409558-409791 GCF_010583005.1 Odontomachus brunneus | reverse complement strand
TTTTTTCAAGCAAAAGTTATTTGTCTCTTTACATTGAATAAAATGCTGTAATAAAAAAATACATGTTTCTATTTAAAAAAGCAAAGTTGACCTTGTCCTGACCTTGGCGACGTCATCCTAGGTCAAATAACTACTGTCGTTGAATGCGACTTTTTAAGCCTTACAACTTTTATCCGAAACATTTTTTTTTAAAATGCATCGTTTATGACATATTTTGGTGTATCCAGACTTTT
>NW_022639529.1:396644-409548 GCF_010583005.1 Odontomachus brunneus | reverse complement strand
TATATATATATATATATATATATATATATATATATATATATAGTATATCTACGTAAGATGTAGACTACGACAACGCATATATATGCAAATAGGTCAGATCAAACTGAACAGAAATTTCCTGTACCATTTTCCAAATAACCACGTAAAATTTCGAGATATTAAAAGAAGATTAGCAAATCAGTACGTGCGGCGCTGTAGGACGTGCTCTGTAGACGCGAGTTCATCGAAAATATGGTTGAGACGCGACTACTTCTTAACGATGATGGCTATTGGTTAACAACTAAAGATGAAGTAATAATGTAAACGATAAGAGAACAATTGTTTTTCGACGTATCACCAACGTGTCATACGCGTGTTGCTAAGAAACAGTCGCAAGTCTCAGCCATTTTCGATAGACTTACGTCTACAAAATTCGTCCCACAGCATTGCGTGTACTAATTCGTTAATCATATTTTATTAATATCTTGAAATTTTATATAGTTATTTGAAAAATGATAGAAAAACTTTGTTCAGTTTGATCTACCCGCGTACATTATCATGTCTTATGTCAGACGCTCTATAAAATAAATTGCACATTGCTATCAGAGAGATAAAATCAGCATTAGCAAGAAAAAGCAGAACAGAAAGTAAGATATATTCCTTGTGCAATTGTTTAGTTGGTAAATAGAACAAAGGATAAAAAGTAATCATATAATCAAGGCATTCTCTCTTTCTTTCACTGTTTCACTTTCTCTTCTGTTTTTCCTATACTGCCTTCTAAAATATTGTATGACAGAGAAATTCTGCATTAAGCATCTGAGCTTTAAGCTTTTTTTGGGCTCAGCCAAATCACCTTCAAGATGGGTGGGATCCAAGGGAAGATGCCGGGAACAGTGACGGTACCCGGAAGACCTAGTTTTCGGTCTCACCATGCGATGACGTTCACGCAGATTAACTTGCACTATAGTAAAGGGGCTTCGACCGTACTAACCAGGCGCCAGTCAATGGTGCACACAACCACATCTCTAATACAAGAACCTTAGTTAGTTCAAGTATGTATTAGAGGGTTGGCGGCGTGTGGGAGGCTTTTCAAACCTTCATCGGAGCAAAAGCCCAAGATATGCATAGCTATCAAAAGTATAGATACTCGTCTCATCTCCAACTTCTGTTCCAGAGACTTGGTGGCAGTAGAGGTGAAAATCGGTAACAATGTCAGGAAAAAAAGTAAAGTAAAAATAAAATAGTATGCTTAGCCTATTCCCCTCATAATAAAGATGGGCATAGCTAGAACTGGCAACTAAACTTATGGATTTGTTGCAAGGCGGAGGAGTTGTCCTTGATTATGGAATGCAACGCTAACTCGCATTCATACAACGCAGAAGAATGCTGGATTACTTAGCAGCGACTAATCTGGGGATTCTTAATAGTGGTAATGAACCTGTATAGTTGTGATGAATGAAGTCTTCATTCTTTGCTCCAGGGAAATGGTTTGTAAAGTGGTTGGTTGGAAAGTTGCATAAACCATCTTTGTTAGATCGCAAACAAATAAGTTTCAGATTTATTAATAGTAGGCTTGAGGTAAAAATAATGAGAAACTTTAGGAAGATCGATCGGGATTCATATCGAACGGACTTCGCGACATCACCAGAAATTTTCCTAGAAGGCGAGGCCAGGAAGATCTTGAGTTTTGTGCAAAATATCTGTAGAAGTCTCTAATCAAATCCTTCGAAAATAATTGTCCGGGTCAATTCTGAACATCCAAATTATTGCCTGAACCCAAAACTGCAAAATTTTAAGAGAGGCGGCACGTTGAGTCTGAAACAGGGTTAGGAACAAGGATTGTCCATTCGATTGGAACCTTTACAAAAGAGCATAGAAGAAATACAAAGATTCTACGATTGAGACGAAGAAAAGGAGCTGGGAAAATTTTTGCAAGTCGATTATGAGGCTTCCTCAGGCCGTTAAACTATGTAAGATCCTAGTAAAGATCCGGATGTAATGCAATATCCGGAGACAATCCGTCTTTCCGATGGCACGCTTACGTCGGAGGAACAGTGCCTGGTCCATTTCTTGAAGGCAAACTTTCCTAGCTTTCAAAAAGGAATAAGACACCAAGAAAAATGCGATACAGACTTGCACAGGGTTCAATGGGTCGATTAGGAATTGGCGGCGACCGTCATTAAACCTGATAAAGTTAGGTAGACTGTCGGTACCTTTAAGCCTTACATGTCGGCGAAACCAGATAAGATTCCGATTCTTAAAGAAGACTCCTATCTGACCCAATCTTAAAGATAGGTCAAGATAGGATGACATTGGTGCAAAATATTGGAAAGCGCTATAAAATATGTCTATTGTGGCTATTCGTAAGAACTGGAGAAAGCAAGGCGTTCACTTGTTCAGCAAAAGGGTCATCTGGTTTACAGATGTTTCCAGGATAGGTGTGGGCACTGGAGGTAAACTATGAGGTAACTAAGGAATAGGTGAAAGCTTTTCACTCAAAGTAGATATGCCATAGCCTTTTAGGCGGAGGTGGTAGCGATTTTGAGGTAAGCCCAAGCTGCAAGTCAGGGAACACGGGCAGATATATTAGAATTTATTCGAATATAGCGACTATCAAAGCTTTCAGTGTTCTCTGTTTCTCCTCAAGGATTTGAGACTTTATCTGAGACTGCACGCGCGCCTTAGATAGACTAGGAGATGGAAATGATGTTGTATAATTTGGATTCCAAAACACTCAGAGGTAACGAAAAGATGGACCAACTGGTAGAGTTGGTTCTGCATTTGAAATATTGGAATTAATGCTCGGGACTCCTTACTACTTAGACAAAAGAAAAATCGGTGTCTGGTGGTGGCGGGAATAACATTCGAAGTTCTGGAACGAAACAACCAAAACTAAATACAAACAGACTATGACCTTTCTGGCTGGGATGTCCGAAAAGGCTAGACCAAGAACTTGAATAAGAAATATGCTCAGTTCGCGACGCATTTGTTAATAAGTTATGGGGTTTTGAACTATCATATGCATAAGTTAAGTCAAAGTGACAGGCTCGACGGTAATATATGGAGAAAACAAGTCTCCATATGTTGGGTCAGCATCACTTTAGCGAGCCTAAGACTTGCTACGCTGGACTCCTTCTTCCCGGAGTCGGAATTGTTAGGAAAGCTACCTAGAACCTGCTTTCTTTCGGAGAATATACGACTAGAGCCGACGATAATGCGAAGATAACACAATAGATTTCGACTTGAGTGCTTTGGGCACTTTATAGGAGCACTTTTTACCCTTCTTTTAATAAATAACATATTTCTGTCCTTCTCATTCTTGTCATCTGTTCCATAAGAGGATCTATTCTATAAGTCTTATAGAATATGTTCTTGGAAGATAGAGTTTGGTAACTTATCTTCCAAAATAGTGTACTTGTGAGGTGGGGATGACTCGTGTTGGTCAAGTGCATTATAAGTATCAATGAAACGTATTCCAAGTTACTTTTTTTATTTTATAATAAATTAATTATCATTATAAAAAATTTAATTATAATTATAAAATTATAATTATATTAATTATAATTATAAAAAATTATAAATGATAAATTAATTATAATTATACAAAATTTTGATGTTTAAAGTTCTTATTATTATAAACTATAATAAAGGTTAATATATAATCAAAAGCAATTTATTAAACGTAAAATAAAAATGTTAAAAATTATATTTTTTAAAAGAATGAAATTTGTGAGTTGCTTGGTAACCTCACAATATTGAGAAGCCATTTTGAGAGCTGAACCAATAAAAAAAGATGCGAATAACTAGATTTTATCTTCTAGACGCTACATATGTTTATAGTCGCAACGCTCGTTGCAGTTATGCTGACAAACTCATGACGATAACTAAGTCTGTAGACTTATTCTGTAACTTCCTAACGACAATGTCACTAACATGATGTGTTGTTGCGCAGTTTTTCTACCATATATTATACATGTGCAATGACAACGTTGTCGTTATGAAATTAGAGGATCGCATAGCTGAAGATGAATCGGAAATATTAGTTTTATAAAACGGTATCGCTGATTGTCTATTACAACTGCAGACAAGTTCACATTATCAGTTTGCAATCATTATCGCAACGATCGTCGCAATTGACACTGCGACTATTGTAGAAGAGCTTTTATAAGTATTATACGAATCTACACTGCGACGAATCAGTGTTGTCAGAAAAAAATTTGCTTGTACTAAACACCGAGCCACAAGTACCAGATTACTACTGATCACAAATATAATACACATATATGTAGCTTCTTGCACGAAGAACGCAATACGTTGGCTGCAAAAGGCCAAAGACGCTGTAATAAATTATTAATTGTAAAGAATTTAATATAATTATACTAAAACTGGCAACACTGTGGCGATCGTTCGCGCGATTCGATAGTTCGTGCAAATTAAGACGTACCTCAATTTCGGTAGCGCCATCTCCGCTCGTAATCGTGTTGGATATTACTCATAAAGACTTGCTCGTGGTAAACCCGAGATATGAAAATTTAATTTGATGCACGCGATAATCCACGTCGCACGTGTGTTGCGAGGTTATGCACGATCGTCTCTCGGTCGTTATAAGGTAAGCGCGACGCCAAGGAAGAGAGGAAGGAGGAAGAGGAGATGATGTTGGCGCCCAGGTGAATCGCGAACGAACGTCGCTTCGTGCGATTTTAAGGAAGTGGGTCGTCTCACCCTCGCCCCAAACTCCACAATTTATTATTAGTCTCTTCGATTATTTATACATGCGCGACGCCCACCGCCGGTCGCGGATCATTGAGATCAATTTCATTACCTGAGCAACAAGATTCGTGAGAAGCCGCCGTGCGCCCATGCATTACAACGTGTCCGCGAGAACAAAATATTCATTCTGAGTGGCTCGTTAAATTCCGACGGCGCTTCCGCGCTACGAAAACTCAGCCAATAGATCACGCTAAACTTCCTGCACGTTCGTGCTAGCAATTCCCTCATCCCAAGCCAAGAATCGTGGATACCCGCAGGAGGACGCACCAGTGGGGGTTGGTGGACGGGGCAAAGCACGGAAGGAGATGGAACAGGGACGGGGGGCACAGGGGAGAGAGGACGAGACTCGGTTCCCCTACGCCACCGCAAAAATGTTTTAGACTTCCGACTGTACTAGCTAGCTTCGCTGGCCGCCGTATTTCATTCGATGTTCCTCGATGGCACCGCAAGAAACCTGTTATCTTTATTACTTACTACCCCCTTTCTCTCTCCCCCCCTCTCTCTCTCTCTCTCTCTCTCTCTCTCTCCTTAAAATCTTCTTAAACTAAGACTCTTATACAGAGCTAAAATCTAGAAGTATTATGAGCACCTCATTTTTGCGGAAATTCAGCAAACACGATCATGTTGGAAGCTGAATTTCACTTCGGCCTAAATATTCCATTGATCAAAGCAGCTGGGCGATAGTTGCTGTGATATGCATAAGATCCTTGCACTTGCATTGATATTTTATTATTATGAAAATCGTTATTGATATTACCAAAGAAACTGGCTGACATTAATAACTCTTATATTTATTGATTGATAATTCTCTCTGATAGAGAAACATTAACGAAGAATCTAGATCTATAATTTTCAAGAATGTATTAATACCGGATACTAATAAAAATTATACTAATGGAAACATATTGAGAAGGCTTGGTTTCGTCAAACTTGTACTAAAACTTTATGAATCAACTTGAAAACTTATGAATCAACATATTTTAATTTTATTATATTACGCACTTGTTCGTTCTCGATTGGAATAAGAAACAATAATATGTAGTTTCTCTTCCAAATTAAATACTCATTACTTTTAGAAAAGATATAACATAAATTTTTTAAATATGTTATACTTTTATATATATATATATATATATATATATATATATATATATATATATATATAAAGAATAGAATAGATCCATGCACATTGCAGATCACAGTCATATCCCTATTTTATAAACTTATTTAATATAGATGTATTAATATAGATTATATTAATATAGATAATTAAGATAGATAGATATTTAATATAGATGTATTATTTGTATATATTAACATGCATATAATATTAGTGTATTTATATATTTTAGGAGATGTAGATGCAAAAATCTCGACCTTGATGTATGTAAAAAGATTATAACTCTGAGTCTCTCAAGTGATTTTAGCTAGAGTTCCTCAAGTCAGAGTTAAGACATCATCCGCCATTTATAAGCAAGAAGTGAGTGAGTGAAGCTACAGCGTACTTCGTTTCATTTCAATTTTAGAGTTTCTCTCCCACTTCTCTCTCTCTCTCTCTCTCTCTCTCTCTCCTCTCCTTCCTCTCCCTCCCTTTCTCCCTCCTTTATTCCCTCTTTTTCTTCTAGAGTTTTTCTTTCTCTCCCACTCACGTCATTCTTAAAAATGGAATTTCTCATCAGGAATTATCATGTTTTATTCAAATTCTGACTAAAAAATCTCTAGTTTCTAGTTTCAGCTATCATATTGTTATTATTTTATTGTTTATTAAAAAGTTAACTGAAAATAAAAAAGTAATAAAACATTCATTAAGTTTCTATTCCAAGTCTCATTGCTCTATCTTTTTTAGCGTATTTGACTAGTTATATTTATTGCAAGTTATCAAACGTGAAGATGATAGTTAACAAATCTGTATGTCAGGAGGGTTAATATTTTTAGTTTTTTACCGTTAAACAACGACAATAACTTTTGAAATATTATTTAAAGACAAAAGTAGAGGGAGAGGGTATAAAGAACTTTGAGATTAAAAATCAATCACAGTAAAAGTAAAGGACCAATAAGAGCCAAGCACAGGGAAGTAGTTGTGCGAAAAAATTCAATTTTAATATAAAGAAGTGAGTATAGTCCACTATATGTTTTAACTATGTGTTTACACATACACATGTTTCTGTTATCACGAATATAAAATATTAAAGCTAAAAGTGATTTAGCTGATCTGATATAATCCATAAATGACGTACGAGAGTATGCTTCGTACACGATGATGGCTACTGACTTAGCTGTTCACAGCGCTTTTGAATTGTTTAAAATAGAAATAAAATAAAAATGAGAGTATGGTTGAGCACGACAATTGATATAGAAGTAATCAATATATTTATATCGCTTTTTTATTTGTCTTCAATTATTATTGTATAACAGCAAAATATAATAATATAATAAATTATAATCTTATACACAGAGAGAACGATTTATTGAATCAAATAAATGTTTCTTTGGAATAGTCTAAACAAATTATTTAGTTGATGCAACAAAAATATTTCTTTGGAACTAAGACGCAAATAAATATTTTTGTTGCGTCAAACAAAATTTGGTTCGATCACTCAAAAAATTCGTTTGAACTATTCCAAAGAAGTGTTTATTTGATTCAACCAAATCGTTCTCTCTGTGTATAAACAGTATTATGGAATAATAATAAAAGCAAAGTAGAACTACAATATGAAATCACAATTGAAAGAAAATAGCACACAGGCTTGCATTTTACGGGACTGACATTCAAAGTCTGATATTTTATAAATAACCACAATAATCATTGAAATTTTAAAATAATTAGTGCGTGAGTTTACACGATGCGGTATTATGAATTCTGTAGGCAAATTTTAATTCAAGATATCAAAATCTGTCGACAATCTTCTGGTAATGATGGTGCATGATGCTGTGGTCCATGGAGATACTCCAAAATCAAATACCGTTCATCATTGCCACATTAATATTTCAACAATTATCGTGTTAGTTTTTGAAATGATAAAGGACTTGTTGGTTCTGTTTGATGAATTTTATCTATGTACGAGTGAATGTATATGTTATATCAGATATCTTGCAAAGTTTGATTTCTATTATTATTGCATAATAGCAGTTCTCCTGTTCTTTCAATTATGTCCATCTTTGTTAATAAATTCCCCCGCTACTCAGAGTAGTCATTTTATTACGTCAGAACTGATGTGCACTTTCATTAAATTGTAAGCTATATCAAGAAAGGCAAATATCAATGAAAAGTGAAACAATATTACTTGTAGAAGTTCCAAATTTCTTTGCCCAATAATCCCAAGAAAACACATAATAGTAATTATGTCAACTCTTATTGAATAGCATGTTGTAATAGCAAAAGCCAAATTGTCGATGGACATGATTGATCCTATGAAAATAAACGCTTATGAGCAATAATCTATAATATACTGGCAACCGTAAGCAATTCATTAATTTCATATTGATGCATTTATTATTTATAATTTTATTAAATATATCTGTAATGTGTGTGTGCGTGGGTGGGTGTGTGTCAGTATCAATAGGATATCAACATCGGCAGAATAAAGCCATAAATCAGCAATGTGTAGTTGTATCACCCGAGACAAGGAAAAAACAAGGACGATATTAGACTGATCAACTAATAAAATTTAGTTAACATGTCTATTTGTGCAATAAAAGTTTATGTTCAGCGTGCTTCCTTTGAAAAGTTGTGAAACAATCTTGCTTGAGATCGCTGCAATCGATTATAACCTCCTTTCTCTATGATTTCCCAGCTAGTACTCAGCTGCGAGAAAAATATTCAAGTTCTCAATATAAAGTAAAGTCACGTTCATAAAATACGTTTCGCTTACTTCTTGCGTCTCGAACAATTGGAAAGGAGCGCGCGAAGCGGGAGTGATCGTTATCTCGCGATCTTAATTTCGTATTTGCTTTAATTTTAAACCCCGGCAGTCCTTTACAGACGCTGCTCTGAAAGCGACCAGAGCCCCGGGCAATTATGATAATATCTTGATCCGATAATGGGACACGGTCTTATTCTTACGAATTGTCGCGGGCTCTCGATGAGAAACGCGGCCTGGGCGCGGGTGCGGGCGCGGGTGCGGGCGCGATGCTGCGCGGCCCAGCGCCGATTTCACGCTCGAGAAGTCCGGGAATGGAGCTGGCAAAGAGGAATTAAGATCTCGCCGAAGGCTCTCATTCTGACAATGCAAAGAAGCTGCCCAAAGAGCGACTGGAACAGAAAAAGAGAGGGAGAGAAAGAAGAGAAAAAGAGAACGAGACACACCTCGAAAGGCAGAAAAGAGGGAGCGATGTTGGACGTGGACACGGGCAATAGTAAAAAAGTGAAAAGTGCGGGAACCAAATGAAAAGCGATATTCTAAAGGCAGAAGGTGCGAGAAAGGAAGAGTGACGCTCGATGCATCATATAGAATAAGGAAATCGTGGCGAAAAGACGAAAGGATGGGGGATGAAGTAAAGAGTATTAGGGGAACGCTAAAGATCAGGAAGGACATTATACTTAGTTCTAGCTCTCTCCTCCTCCTTCTCTTTCTCTCTCTTTCTCTTTCTCTATCTCTTTTCTCTCTCTTTCACTCTCTTTCACTCCTTAGTGTGTAGGCTCTTTGTTTATATTCTGAGAATGAAGAGCGAGCTGGGATCGTTTGACATGTCGCCGGTCGCAAAGACGTCGAAGGACAAAAGGGTTACGCGTCTCCGCTCGCTCTCTCCTTAACCCTCCACCCTGTATCCCTCTTCTCTCCTTCCTTTCCTCCTCTCTGCTCCACGATTCGGCCGATTCCCGTCCATTGAAACGGCTGGAGCGCGGTCGCAAGCTGTGCCGTCGTACGCGCGCGTAAGTACCGTATCATTATGCGGTCGGATAATGAACGTTTGCGAAATGGTGGTGGTGGCGGTGATGGTGATGTTGGTAGTGGTAGGTTAAGTAGCTTCCTATATTGCGCCGGGCCGATTCACGGGACATCCATGGCGTCGACGACCGCGCGAAGATGAGAAAGTGCGTGTCGAGAAGCAGCGCCGGTGGTTGTCGAAGCATACGAGATTGTCGGCCAGATGGACAACAGGAGAACATGTTTCAGGAACAGGCTGTCTATCGAGTTTGAGAAGCCGCGTTACGAAATTGAATATTATCCGTTCGAACTCCCAGAGAGTGAGAGTATCGTACTTCGCGTCCGTCCCCGAAAAAGTTGCCATAGATTTTTATTCGCCACTGAGACAATGCAAGAGAAGTCCGACATTCACGACTTTCGAGGAAAAGAAATCACATGACTGTTTGAGTCTTTAGATATCAGACAACAATATCACGTATTTTTAACAATGAAACCAGACTACAAAAAACATGAGAATGTAGTCAATAACTCTTATAAAAATTATGTAAAAGTTAATATTATTTTTTTTTTGTCAATGTGATAGTCCTTCAACATTATAATCATTACACAACATAATCATTTTTTAAGAAATATTAGTTAAAATAACGGTTTATGTACAAGGAGAACAGTTTTTCTTTGGATTTAATAATTAAATTCCAAGAAATTTATCTGTTGTAGAATATTCCAAGTAAACGAATTTTTTATTTAACAAATACAATTGTTTGACTCCTTAACCTATTCTATTGTTTGATTCAAATAATTTGGTTTGTTTAAAGAAGAATATTATTTTATTTAGTTTTCACATTTTATTAAAAAAGTTTAAAAATTTTGTTTAAGTAATTTTAAGAAATTTGACACTTATTTTTTCGCATCGTTAACCTATCCTTTTTATTGACCGCGATTTGGATTGTTTGATCACGATCGTATAGAAATTAGTAATGCCAACTAGCTCTGATGATATCTAGCGTTATATTTATAATGCAACCTCATGATGTTTAAGAAACTCTTTCCTACTATATTGGTAACAGTTAAAAACAATGCAACAACAGTCAGTATGTAATGAATGAATGTTGACAGAATGTATATTAGTGAATTAGTAATGATTACTCTTGAATTTGAACTAAATATTATATTAGTAAGTCCCAAACACACATATACACAAACACACACACACAATAGATTAGAGTGAAAAACAATAATTTTTTGTCAATCAACTAAGACTATTTAATTTAACAAAATATAATTTAAAATATGACATAATAATTTATTATTTAATTGAAAATCAAATTTCATTTTCTTTAAATAGTAGTGTTTTATCTATCAAAAAACACATTGTTTAATCTGATGAAACAAATGATGCTTGACATAAAATTGTGTTGTTTGAATCCAACAAATCCAAGTCAAACAAATAGGGACTAAATCTAAAAAAGCTGTTCTCTATGTGTAATAACAAAATTTTTAAGGAGACGAAATTTTAAGCTAAACATATTTAAAAGTATATTTAAATTTCTGAGACGAGATTTCGAGAAGTTTTAGACTATTTTGACATGTAAAAAATCTCGACAGTATGAATAGTGTTCATTCTTTATACGCACCATAACGTAGAAAATTCGAATTAAAGTTATCCATTACCAGAAGTTTGAATATACTCCCTCACGTGCAGCATGCCGAAAACCTTTTCAGACTAAATTCCGGAGAGTAGATCACATTGACGTAAATTAAGGTTAGAAAATATGGATTTATATTGTTGCTCCTTTTCTACAATGTCACACTTAAGTGTGACAATTGTAGTACGATATATGTATACATTAGGTTGCACATGTATCTCAATATTTATTATATACCTTAATATTTATTAATATTTATTAATATTTATTACAAGATAAATAAGATTCTTCAATCATATATATCGCGTTTATTTGGGACGTCTCTGTATCTTGGACATTTGTGTTTATGCACTTTTACTGTCGATTATTCAAATAAACAGCAAAATTCATGATATTACGAATTTAGAGATTCAGAGTAGATTTAAACAAATTCTCTAAGGCACTCAGCCTCTCGGGGAACATGCCCTTGAAGAATAAGACGTCTGCTCGTATCACGTCCCACGTGCGAAATCGAGCGCGAAAGAAACGTGACAACCGGTCATTAAATAGTGATCAGCACGAGATTTCGCGAGTTCTCGAAATATCGTAATATTCGCGTGCGGCGGGGTCGTAAAGTCATGATGAATTTTATGGCCGACGTCAAGGACAGAATGGCGAAGGCACAAGATTTCAACGTCGCGAGAATGAAACATCGTGCCGTTGAAAAATGCAAGCAACGCCGCGCGGATTGAGTCGCAAGTGTGGCGGGGCTATAATTTAACTTTTATCGAACCGATACGGAATATTTCAGCATCGGCTCCAACGGTCGTTAGTGATTCGTTTCTTCTTAAGGATCCAATAGCTGTTGCTCGCAATTCGAGCGGACGGAATAAGTACGTTAAATTTCTTGAACTCGCGGCAATTTCGTGCGCCGCGGTATATCGATAAATCACAGCCAGCCAAACGATGTTAAGAAGTCACATTTCATTTCAATTTTCTTTTTCTAAACGAAAGACGGAAACGATTAAGAGAGGAAGAGAGAAGGAGGGAGTGAAGGAGACAGAGAAAACTCAATCTTGCTGTACTCGCATATCGATTATCGTCGGCCTGTTTATTCGGACAATGCGTTCGAGATTAATCGTAGATTGTAAAAAGTATCGAACATCTGTGTCCAAGCATTTCGCACCTGCTATGCAGGTATATAATTCCATATTGCCGACGTTGCAAACGATGTTGAAAGAAAAAGAGTGTGTACCCAAGTAGGAATCGTATACGTTTCGCCAGTACGGAAAATGGCCCGATATACTGCGTGAATACCGAAAAGGGGATATCCAGTTTTGGTACTGACTCAGTACTGAGTCTAATATAAAAAAGCTATATTATTGGTACTGGCTCCGTACTAAGGTTAGATACTGGATAATCATACCATACGTGTACTGGGACGTTATCGAAAAGCCGAAATAATAGAAAGCTCCTCGAATAGATTAACTAACAGTGAGATTTGAAACGGCACATAAGGAGCAAGTACGGATGTCTTAGTGCTATTAAATACTAATATTACTTTTTAATATTAATATGATTGTGGGAGCATAAAATTGTCCAGTATGTTAAACGCACGTATCGAAATTTTTTCTTCGATTATCATACGTTTATAAAAATTGC
>NW_022639529.1:389812-396634 GCF_010583005.1 Odontomachus brunneus | reverse complement strand
TTTTATAATGATTATTTATATATAATTTATTATTAATAACGATTTATTGATAAAAATTGTACAAATAATAAAAATTACTAATAATCGATATTGGCCCAGTACTGGGAATAAGTACTTCCCCAGTCCTAGGAATCAATATTTTTTTTATACTGGTATAGTACTGATTTTCGGTACTGTTTTCCGATACTGGCCCTTTTCTATCATCCCAGTATTACACCAATACTAAACCCGTACTGGCATCTGGTACTATGCCAGTAACGTTTACTATAAATCGGTACTGGACTACTTTGATGCCAGTAGTAAATTTCTACTTGGGTATTTAAAAGAATTTTACTGAAAACAAATTTCAAAAATAAACTATATAGAATATGTAGTACACAAGCCAGAGTAATAACAATCGGTCTAAGTATGGAAGATTGATTCTCCGCGGACGATAATCGAAGAAAAAATTTCGATACGCGCGTTTAACATACTGGATAATTTTATCCTCCCACAATCATATTAATATTAAAAAGTAATATTAGTATTTAATAGCACTAAGACATCCGTGCTTGCTCCTTATGTGCCGTTTCAAATCTCTCTGTTAGTTATCGAAAAGTGTCGTTTTCGGTACTGGCCCAGTATTAAAAAGACTGTATTATTAGTACTGGCCCTGTTCGTAGAATCAGTACTGAATACCCAAGTAAGAATCATATACAATCTGCCAATAGAGGATATTGGGCCAGTATTGTGTCGGTACCAAAAAACGGACGATACCAATGTCCTTTATTGGAAAATGGAAGAAGTCACTATCGCGAAACCTAGATAGCTCAGTGGTAAGAACGCTTGCCTGACAAGCGGAAGACTTCGAGTTCAATTCCAGCCGTCGCCACGAAGATTTTTTCCTCATATGACTATTAAAAATAGACACGTATAGGTACAAACGAGAGCAGCCCCCGGCCATGGCCTGATCTTTCTTTCTGTACTATATAGTTGTAATATTATTAATAATGATTAATTATTATTAATAATTTATCATTTATAATGATTTTATAATGATTATTTATATATAATTTATTATTAATAACGATTTATTGATAAAAATTGTACAAATAATAAAAATTACTAATAATCGATATTGGCCCAGTACTGGGAATAAGTACTTCCCCAGTCCTAGGAATCAATATTTTTTTTATACTGGTATAGTACTGATTTTCGGTACTGTTTTCCGATACTGGCCCTTTTCTATCATCCCAGTATTACACCAATACTAAACCCGTACTGGCATCTGGTACTATGCCAGTAACGTTTACTATAAATCGGTACTGGACTACTTTGATGCCAGTAGTAAATTTCTACTTGGGTATTTAAAAGAATTTTACTGAAAACAAATTTCAAAAATAAACTATATAGAATATGTAGTACACAAGCCAGAGTAATAACAATCGGTCTAAGTATGGAAGATTGATTCTCCGCGTACGATAATCGAAGAAAAAATTTCGATACGTGCCTTTAACATACTGGATAATTTTATCCTCCCACAATCATATTAATATTAAAAAGTAATATTAGTATTAGTATTTAAAAGTAATATTAGTATTAGTATTTAATAGCACTAAGACATCCGTGCTTGCTCCTTATGTGCCGTTTCAAATCTCACTGTTAGTTATCGAAAAGTGTCGTTTTCGGTACTGGCCCAGTATTAAAAAGGCTGTATTATTAGTACTGGCCCTGTTCGTAGAATCAGTACTGGATACCCAAGTAAGAATCATATACAATCTGCCAATAGAGGATATTGGGCCAGTATTGTGTCAGTACCGAAAAACGGACGATACCAATGTCCTTTATTGGAAAATGGAAGAAGTCACTAGTCACGCGAAACCTAGATATTTCAGTGGTAAGAACGCTTGCCTGACAAGCGGAAGACTTCGAGTTCAATTCCAGCCGTCGCCCCGAAGATTTTTTCCTCATATGACTATTAAAAATAGACATGTATAGGTACAAACGCAGCCCCGGCCATGGCCTGATCTTTCTTTTTGTACTATATAGTTGTGATATTATTAATAATGATTAATTATTATTAATAATTTATCATTTATAATGATTTAATAATGATTATTTATATATAATTTATTATTAATAACGATTTATTGATAAAAATTGTATAAATAATAAAAATTACTAATAATCGATATTGGCCCAGTACTGGGAATAAGTACTTCCCCAGTGCTAGGAATCGATATTTTTTTTATACTGGTACAGTACTGATTTTCGGTACTGTTTTCCGATACTGGCCCTTTTCTATCATCCCAGTATTACATCAATACTAAACCCGTACTGGCATCTGGTACTATGCCAGTAACGTTTACTATAAATCGGTACTGGACCACTTTGATGCCAGTAGTAAATTTCTACTTGAGTATTTAAAAGAATTTTACTGAAAACAAATTTCAAAAATAAACTATATAGCATATGTAGTACACAAGCCAGAGTAATAACAATAACTAATATAGATGCAAATGAGTATATGTTGTTGTAATTGCAACATCTTGACAGAAGGAAAGCGAGAAAAAAGAATTGTAATAAAAGCGAGAAAAGAAAATATTCAACATGTGCCAGTTTATAAGAGTTGGATAGAAGTTCTAAATTTATTTCGTAAGCCATTAAGGAGTCGCAAACATGACGGAAGAGGCCAAAGAGTTACAAATGAAGATCATTCGTATTAGACTGATATGACTTGTTTATAATACGTGCAACAAAAGTTAAAAATTGTTTAAAATGTGTATTACAAAGGATACACTGTTCTATAATTTACAAATAAATAAAGATCTAGAGATATTCAGCTCAATTTTAATGAATTTTGGATCAATCGGAAAAACTAGATAAAGTTATATTTCTTATAATAATAATTTTATATAATTATGTAGTCTGTCATTTTTGTTTATTGTTTCCTTGAAAATTTCTTCACTAATTCTGATATTCAACAATATGTTATTAACTGATAGTGCTTTGTCGCTACGCATTAATAATTACAAAGTAATTTAATTATTAGGGGAGCAGTTTTCAGATAAATGATAAAAGACATAAAAGAGAATTAAGTGCATGTATCCATTTTCATGTTAATAGACTTGTTTAATTAAAATATATTTAAAATATTAAAATAAAATATTTAAAATGTAAAAAGCTACAAAAAATGCATAATAACTTCAAGTACTAAAAAATATAATTTGGTTTTTAAAAAATTATTAAAAAACTATTAAAAAAACTGAAATTATTTTTTGTTAAATTATAATGCCAAATGTTTTTGATAACATATTTTTTACGAATACAATTTATCTATAATTTAATTTAATTTTAATTTTAATATAATAACAATTTTTTTTTAATATATTTTAAAAGGTTATTAAGAAACGAGATGTCAGATAAAACGGAATACCTTGTTTATTTTACAAAAAAAATGAGATTTTTATTATTGTTTAAGAAATATTAATATATGAGTACGCACGCGAAATCGATCAATCTTAAAAATATTATAAAAATAACACAAACATTTAAACTTCAAGAACTGAAGAATAAGCAATATTTTAGAAAAATGGCTAAAAATCGCATTTTTTTAACAATCATAATATTGTACAACAAACAATAATAAATTTACAAATCACAAATATTTATATCACAAATTTTTAAACTCTGTTATAATATATCTCATAATAATATTGTAAAGTTATAATATATTATAACATCTCAGGGAAAAACTGATTACTGGCCAGTAGTCTAGTAGGCAACAGTTTTTACGGAACAGTTACTATTTTGAAACTTGGCAGAAAATACTGGTTATTTTTTCATGACCAATTACTAGTTAGAAACTAGACTTGAAAAAATAGTAAGTAAATACTGCACAGTTTCTGTCTATTAAAAACTCTAAAAATATTGTTCAGTATTTTTTGGATAGTTTTTGTCAGAAACTATGCAAGAAAAATAGTAAGTAGATATTGGATAGTTTCTGCTCAGTAAAAACTCTGAAAATACTGTTCAGTATTTTTGGACCAGTTATTTGTTAGAAACTATACAAGAAAAATGGTAAGGAAATACTGTATTTTCTTACTATCCGACATTGCTATTATTACTTTTTTATGGTATACTATGAGAATGTACACCGTATGAGACTTGAAAAACAGACTACATTAAAGATACTTTTTAGTCTTAAGTTTTCTTTATTATGTAACAAAGGGCAACTAAGAATTTGTGAATAGATTGACTGTAAAATAAAAGTTAAAAAGACTTACTCGATGAAAGTTAAAAAGACTTACTTGTTGCAAAAATCTAAAACAGAGTGTACACATTGCACATGAACTCGTATTAAGCTGATTTTTTGTAGGTTATTCTCTAATGACCTCTTAACTTTGATATTCTCGACTAGACATAAGCACATCGCGTCGCAAAGCTTAATATTAAATGTACACGGCTATACTTAGAACGCATCTAGGCGCTAAATGCTAAATGCAGATACAGATCAATAGATATTAGTCGTATACCATATGAGAGTTCTGCCTCTTTGCTATCTTCGCCGTTCTTGCCGTAACCTACACTCGTTTTCGCAACTGTACGCATCGTAAGTGCGGGACTCGGTAATAATAAATCGGCTCTCGCCGTCAGCCTCACGCGTTCCCCCCTGCCCCCTTCTCCCCCCCCTCCGCCACCTCCTTTTCACGAAATCCCCGAACATGCAATAATATCAAATGATGCTAATCAATTTTTAACGTCAGCGTCGGGATATCAGACGCGGCGCGCGGGCGAATCTGGAAAGTGAAATATTTAGGGAGTAGCTGTACGTTTCACGTCAGCTTATGATACGTATATCTAGCCGCGCGGCGTATCTAGTACCCGCGCGATATGGATATCATTATCCGAGCGTATTACGAGTGTCACGGACTTTAACGGCCGGCATATACCGTACACCCAGATAGGAATTAATTATTTCGGGGTAATGAAGTGTCAAGGGATGCGAGCGGCCCGGATAAGGGGGGAAAGGGTGAGGGGGGGAGGGGGCGGCAAGGGCGAAATGACGTTGTTCGAAGTTATTCGACGGAGGATATTTCGCGCGCGGAGGTGTACTTCGGAAGATACTTCTGACTGCCGAAGCCGCCGTTCCCCATCGCGACGTAGCCAATATAGATAATTCGAGGTGAACGTTATACGTACATCGGACGCGGCAAGAATAGAGTACTAACGCGTAGAGCAGAGCCCGGCGGCCGTGGATATCCGTCCTACGCTGCGGCTGGTAATTGCAAGCTTCTCTTCTGGCTTTAATTATGGATTTTGTCTCTCGCGAGATCTTATCGACATTATCCTCCGCGAACTTACCCATCCTGTTCCTGTAACGTCGTCCGTAACGAAACCGCTGTTTCGTCTGGAATTTATAAAGCTAGCGAAGCGGACGATTCTCTCTCTCTCTCTCTCTCTCTCTCTTTCCCATTTTCCTCTTCTCTTTCTCTTTCTCACTCTCTCCTGGCGACCGCGATCGATACTTACGAAAGAAGAAAATGACTTTCGTTCGTCTCGACGAGAATAAGCGAGCTGTAATGCAAACTATACGATGGCGCTTCTCTAATTATGCCGAACCGTTATGTTTTTATCGTCGTAACTAACGCAACGGGATTACTTTGGCGTCACTTTTCGCCGCCTCTCTCGAACCTCCAGACGCCCCCGCGAGAGATGTCCCCCGCCACGTATTTTCCGGGCGAATCTCCGCGTTGACAGCCGAACGCGAGAAACTGTATTCTCGAGTCTTTTTTCTCTCTCACTTTCTAAGTGCTGTTTCGCGACCGCGACAAATCGAAGTCAGCAGGTGACGACTCGGCAGCCCGGGGTATAAGGGAGGAAGTTTCTCTCGTACTTCGCGCAGTTTATTCGCGGTCTAGACGCACTCGAAATATTGTATGCAAAGCTGTCGACATCTATCGGAAGCTTTCTTCGAAACTGGAATTTGAAAAGTTACACAGCGCGAACGCGGGCGTGTCCTCGGATAAAAAGTGAAGGAAGGAGGGACGAGAAACAAGAAGAAAGAAACAAAAGAGATCTGTAATAAATCGTGACTGAAAGCGCGTCTACGTCGGAAAAAAGAAGTTCCGCGTTCTCCGTATCGTTGTGTCGAATGGGTATACAGCGGATGGTGAACTTCAGTCGACGTATATTCGTTTCCAAACTCCTGCAAGGACTGGAAATTTATCCTATGATCCTGGTAAGGTTGATCCCAATCAGTTATCAGGTTTGTATTATACCCGAGCAAAAGTGTATCTAGTAGAGCAGATTTCAAGACTAGGTAGTAGCTAGGTAGTAATGACTAGGGCTGCGTCCCGAAATTCACTGCCAGTGCTAAAATTCAATAGTATACATGACATGAACTATAGATTTTCAGTACTGGCAGTGAATTTCGGAACGCAGCCTAGATAACTTTTCTAGCCAGTTACTAGCTCGTGACTGGCTAAATATTCCTACTCAGTCTTTTGAATGTCAGGACTAACTATACCAATTAGTACCATAGATAGTGGCTAGTTGAAAAAGATTACACAGTAACCAGATAGAAAATCATCGGTAAATCCTGAATAGAAATTGGATATCAGAACTGTCTAGTAGTTATACCAATTATAGTTACAAGTTATTTTTTTGTATCTAGCTACTAGATAATTTTTCTGGTACAACCACTAAGAGAAATAAGCGTTACATTCCTAGCTAGTAGCGATGTAAAACCCAACTTTTCCCCGAGCAGAAATTAAATCTAGTGATTGTCTAGTAATGACATAGAAAAGTTGGGTCTTATATCGCTACTAACTAGGAATGTAA